>NW_009210342.1:5965-9098 GCF_000690835.1 Fulmarus glacialis
AAAGTCGGAGGGAAAATCATTTCTTGGATCTGCCAGGGAAGAGAGCTGGGGAACTTAAATACAAAAATCCTAAACCCATTTGTTTAAGTTGTTCCCATTTCCTGTCCTAAAATTTGTTGTTTCCTATCCAAGAAGGGACACGACTAAGCTGACTTCTCTAGGGGTCTATTCATCTCTGGCACATTAAAAAAACACACCCCATAAACAGAGGGAAAATCATTTCTTGGATCTGCCAGGGAAGAGAGCTGGGGAACTTAAATACAAAAATCCTAAACCCATTTGTTTAAGTTGTTCCCATTTCCTGTCCTAAAATTTGTTGTTTCCTATCCAAGAAGGGACACGACTAAGCTGACTTCTCTAGGGGTCTATTCATCTCTGGCACATTAAAAAAACACACCCCATAAACACAGAAAAAAAATGTTTAGCCATTACATCAGCTGTATAGTAAATAAATGGATGCAGGCCCTAGACGGCCGGTCCCTGAGATAGTCGGTGGTGTATATACACACACACGGAGACAGGGAGGAAAAGCTGGAGTCCAGACCAGCCTGCTAAGCCTTCTTGTGGGTGGCCTGTTCGTGCTGATACCATCAGGGGATGGAGCTGATAAACACACAGCTGAAAACTCCCAAGCTAGGAGCCACAATATCCCTCTGCTTGATTTCTCTGTGTATTTTTCTCCTTCCAAGAGAATAAAGAGAGTGAGAAATTCAGGCTTTCTTCTGCTGGGGGAAGGGAGATTTGGGGCAGCATGGTGGGGACATCAGCTAGCTCCCACGGATGCCGGAGCCCCCCCCATGCCTTTTCTTGGGGGGTATAACCCCAAAGGGAGTCGTAGCCAGCCAGCCAGGAGAGGGACCTCTGCCCAGAGCTGCCGGGTCCCGTCCTCCAGCGGGAAGCCCAGGTTAGAGAGGGGAATCCAGACCAGCAGATCCTTTGAGGACCTCAAGGCTTTTCTGTGGCTACCTCGGCTGCCCCGAGGCTGGTGCCCCTTCCTTACAGAGCCCAGCACACCGCTGGCCTTGGCGCACCTGAGACAGAGAGAAATGAGTTTTGCTCTCCAAGGAGAGACATGAAACCCCTGTCCTCAAGACCTCAGCAGCCCACGTCGAGCTCTGGCACTGGTTATGCAGGAGGAGATGGCTAGAAACACGGCGATTGTGCCTTTCTCAGCCTTTTAACACCCCTCACGAGACGACAATCTCTAGAAAGAGCAGTTCTAGCCCAAAGTGCTTGGCTGGTGCACCAAGCTCAAAGCCAGCTGGAGGTGGCTCTGCACCCTTTCTGTTTACTCCCAAGTCCCCTGTTTTTCTCTTGTTAAAAGCAGGGGCATCGCGCCTCTCTGCTTAGGTAGTGGATGTCATCTGGCCTCAGCGACTTTTTTTGTCACATCGGCTGGATTTTGAATTGACTCAGGCAAGAAAATGTGTGAGATAAGTATGATAAACATGCTTGTTGGTTTTAGATATGCATATGTATATAGACACACACATTCATATGACTGTATAGTTGCTATGCATGCATAGGGATGTGTGTTTTATATATATTTATTATGATGAGGCATTTTTAACTTCTCAGGGCTGGTGTTCCAGGCCCTGCAGCGTTTCCCCAGGAAAAAATACTTGAGCTAATTCCTTCCAGCTAACTAGCGGCAAGGGCATGCTCTGGAGAAGCAGATAGGGAGGGGATTTGATCTGAACCCTCTTTCTCATCCCAGGTGAGTCCTTCAGCCATCGGCCGCTGGAAGGAGAAGGGGAGGGGAGGTTCCTCCCTCCCCTCCAAGCCATTTTGTGGGCGATCGGCAGCGCCTGCCTTCCCACGCAGGCTCCACGAAGGAGAAAGGTGGGGGAGCACCTGGTTTGTGAACGTGGCTGCGGCTTTGGTGCGAGATAAGAGAGGAGCAGCTCAAAGCTGTCACGAACCGCACCGCTCTGCACACACCCGGGGCTGGATGCAGCCGAGCCGAGCATGGAAGCGGCTGCCTGGCCGCAGGGCCGTCCCGCTTGCATGCTATGTGGAGGGGTAGCGTGCTTGGGCTGGCTAGAAAAGCACAACGCTGCAAAAAATGCTCACAACTGACCAAACCAACCTGATTTCACATCTCAGCCTGCCAGCAGGACGCTCTGCCCCATCCCAAAGCCATGCTACTGCAAAAGCAGCACCAAAACTGCTGTCAGGCACTGTGAGCTGAGGTCTGGAGACCAGCTCTGCAAGAAGCAGCTTGACCAGAGCCCGTAGCTTTAGCAATCCAGCAGCATCACGGGACAAAAATCCTGGCTGAACTGGGACTGGAGAGAAAAATTACTATTTTCTGAATACCTGCTCCTTACACGCACGCAGCCATGCCACTGTGGTCCAAGTAGCTGGACTCTTTTGCCATTACACTGAGAGAAAGCACTCTCGAAATCCACCCCAACCCAGACTGCTGCTTGCTACCTTCCTGAGAGCAGATGACAATCTCCAGAGATCAGACCGCGCTCCTTCGTCACTCCTTTCACATGCCCATAAATAATATTCCATAAAATGCAAATCGAAATAAAACCTAAGTGCTCAGGGCACATTTCCCTTTTCCTCTATAACACACTCAAAGGGGTTTTTTTTTTTTAAAGGCTACGTTTTATTGGCCTGAACTTGCAACGTTTGGCAATGGGTTCTTGCTACTAATTTAGACGCAAGCGTGTCAGAGTGTTAATTACAGACTGTGTGTGTGACGAGCAAAGCACAGTGATACCGTCGGGTCTCGAGACACTCCGGCTATTGCCTGCAAAACACCGGCAGGCAGCAGGCGAGCTCTCCAGGTGCCGGGCTTTGAACCCCCCAGTCTCTGACAGACAGCACTCTGCAGGGCTGGGCCTCTGTAGGCTGAGCGCGTGTGGGTGTGAATCCCTTGGAAAGCAAATCCCTCGGCTGCGCCTGCCCCGGCCAGTGAAATCCACGGCCCTGCGGAGCGAGTGGGGCATCCAAACGACCGTGACCAACTCGCTTTCATCTTCGCTGGGCCTTGGGCTTAAAGTCTGGCCCAGAATAAAGCTCCAGCTTTCCCTGACCAGTCTGAGGCTAAAAAAAAAAAAACCAACCCCAACACAACCCCAAAAAACAAAAACCACTTGTGTATTTTGTCTCAGCGTTACCT
>NW_009210343.1:0-6969 GCF_000690835.1 Fulmarus glacialis
CTGCCAGGTTAAACCACGACAATATCTTAAAAGGTAAATCTGCATTCACATTCTCCTTGGAGCAGGGGGGAATAATAAACTAGAATATTAATAAAATAAAGTCCAGTTTATTAGAGGTTTAGATTGGACATAAGGAAAAATTTCTTTACTGAAAGAGTGGTCAGGCCTTGGAAGACGCTGCCCAGGGAAGTGGTGGAGTCACCATCCCTGGAAGTATTTAGAAGATTTGTAGATGTGGTGCTTAGGCACATGGTTTAGTGGGCATGGTGGTGTTGGGTTGATGGTTGGACTCGGTGATCTTAGTGGTCTTTTCCAACCTTAATGATTCTATGATTCTATGACACACACCTGCAGAGTGTGCAGCATGTCTTTACAGCAGTCCTTACCCTCAAGAATACTCTTACAACACTGTATGGTAGCATTTATGGAGGAATTACCCTGTTAACCAAATGACCACTTAGAGGTTCTTCCTAGACAGAACTCTCATCATGTAGCTGTGATATAAGTAGTCTGCAGCTTCTTTTCTGAAAAATATTAGTATTTTGGAAAACTAGATTTTTTTATTTTACTCATGTATCAAAACTTTCAAGAAGTTAAAATATTTATGTAAAGAGGAGCATGACATGAGAGGAACTTTCCAGGGATAAACAATATTTTATTTTAGAAAGAGAAGACAGTTATGAACAGAGAGACATGAAATTTGTGCTCAGTAAAGCATCTCTCCTGGCTCTCAAACAGTGTAGAGATCTTGTTAGATCTAAGAATGTAGCAAATAGAATGTATTCAAAGAAAAATTAGATTTTAAATATTGGGGTAGTTGGGGTTTAGAGAAAGTTTAAAAGAAAGGGTATAAGTCATATTTTTAAAACACGAGGCTACTTTTTCTCTCAGAACTTAATATTTGATAACATTTGAGGTTTACTTGATACATTTTAAGCATTGCCCTAAAAGCTCATTATCTTTGCTCAAATCTAGGTTAAGCCACAGAACCCTGGAGGTTGCCTAGTTTCAATTGTCTCTAAAAGTTAACATAATTCATTGTGTCTACTGTGAAATGGCTAACTTACACATAAAAGTGCTCTATTAAATGCACTTCCATCGTCAAAGTCAACTGCTTCTGGCAGAAAAAAGCTACTGATCAAAAGGTAATGAGAACTGACAGGCAACATCACAAATGCTCCATCGTAAACAGACTGTTAGACTAGGAATTAAGTGAGCGGTACTGATTGATTGTTTCTACATTAGTGAAATCTAGCAGAAAGAACAAGGGTTTCTTGACATTCACTTGCACATTATGATGACTAAACCTGCACATTAAAGCATATTGTAAATAGCCAACTACTCTGAGGTGGGTATATAAATTGCTTTCAAAATAAATCTGAATATCATGACACCCTAAACCACAAACTTCTTATGAGTGATTCCTTTGCTGCACAGTTATTACTGTATCTGTATCAGTTAGAGAATCCCTAAAGAATAAAATATGGTGAATAAAAAGATCTCACAGATGAGACAATATCTCACTTCAGTACAATTCTTTCCATACTTTCAGTACGTTGGTTTGACTATTGGTTACAGACCCAGTTTATAGGTGCCATGCTATATTCCTCAATTAGTGAGAAAAAGACAGAGCTCTAAATTCTAGCAGTGCATGTCTGTAACTGCAGGGATCAATAAAATCATTTGAAGTGTATGTGCTTGGATGGGTCTGTGACCATTACTTTTTGTTCTATTCCTTGTGGATGCAGTAGTCTATTTTCTTCCTAGTGACAGCCTTTAACATACCTGATGATCATTATCATGTCATCCTCTCAGTTTTCTCATCTATTTTAAACAATCATAATTATTTCAACATTTTCTCATTTCTTTGAACAGTCCTGTTACTCTCCACTGGACTGTTTCCAACTCATTTAATGTACTCTAAGGCCCGGTACTTTTCCTTGAATTTTCATATCCTTTGCAAACTGGTTAACATTTTTCTCATATAGTGTCTAAATCTTTAATTACAAAACTGACTCGTAGGAAACCTGGAACAGACTCCTTGACTGCCTTGCTCGATACAGCTTTCAGTTTGAGGACTATCTGTTCAACATTGTTTAACCATCTATGTACCCTTCTATTATGGTTTCGTCCAGACAATGTTTGCCTGAGTTGTCTATGAAAATGTTAAAGGCATTCTGATCTCTGATTCTGTATTAAGATGTGACACTTGCTACTCTTCTCTCACCTACAAGAACTTTTGTCCTGTCATAAAAAGACATTAAGCTGTTTTGATTTGTTTTGCTCTTGACAGATGCATGTTGACTGTTAAAAATAGATGGTTTACTTTTTTGTTCCAGGTTTTCTGGGTATTTTTTGTATACTGAGGATAGGCTGAATTACCTAAAATTCCCTGATTATCTTATTTTTCTTTTCTTTTTTTTCTTTAAAGACAGCATATACAATTGCCACTTTCTAATTTTCTGGAATTCCTCCTTTCTTCACAAATTCTGATTTTTTTTTTGTTGAAATACTCAAGAATGCACAGTTCCTTATGTAGCCTATATGAATATCTATAGGTCCACTTCATGTGAGAACTTTTAACCAATCTAAGCACTCTTATCTTCACTTTAGCTTCCACATTTATACATTCCATTAGTTGTACTAAGCTTCTGGTCACAGCTACTTATGTTAATATAAACTGAGCAAGAAAAGATTCAAAAACTTGTCATTCCTGTCATCATCTATCATCATCCTTCCATTTTCACTGCGTACCTTGCAAAGACTTTCCTTGGTTGTTTTCTACTAATTTATGTATGGCTTTTTTTTTTTGTTACCCTGTGTTTTTTTCTGTGCTTTACCCCTCCTGATTTTGTCCTGTCGCGCTATTGCAGTTTGTCTTAATCCTTAGTAATCTCACAATTTTCCAATCGTATGATTCCTTCTTGAATTTCAGATCATTGTATAGTTGAATTTAGCCAGATTAATCTTTTAGTATATTTTATTCCATTTTGCCTGATACTTGGTTTTGCCACACCAAAATTCCTTTCTCCTCGGTGTGTTTTTTCAGAACTAGAAAAATCATTTATCAAAAATCCCCTTCATAATTCATGTGTAAAATGCCTAATTAGAGTCATAAAACCAACTGTAACTTTGACATTTCCAGCTTCTGAGTACTTGCCCTTACATCCTGAGTAATATATGGCAGAGCTATGTAGAAGAAAAGAAATTAATAGAAGAAAACAGAAGAGACAGAATTGTTACCTTTATGTACCTTTTCCCTGCCCTTCACAATAGTTCCTTCCAATAATTGTTCCTTTAAAACACAGAAATATAGAAGCGTAGATTGTTAACAATGCCACTTCTGCTTCCTATGACATGATTATTAAGTCACGGGAAGAAAACCTGCACAAAATAGTTTTAATTAAAAGTGAATTAATTAAATTAAAGCTCTTTTTCAAGTTAATAGCTTTATTGCATGTAAGGTTTTCTAGGTAAACAAGTTTGTATTTTGTCTCATTTCTCAAAGAACCGTTCAGAACTTTGAAATAATTAAGAAAATCTTATTACATTGTTAGCTTTAGCTATGGAATGACTGAGACTCTTTGGGAGGGTTAAGTCAAATGTTATTGACTCTAGTCCCTTAGTGTGTCTTTTTTGTTAATAGATTCAGAAAGGACAGTAGCAGTGTTTATAACTCAGTTTCCTTGAGAGCGAAGATGTACTTATGTGAATCAACATCAGCTGGTTAAAAAATATGCTGTTTGTTCAGTATACATTCTTCAGTTTAAAAAAAAAAACAAACAGCAGTTGTGCACAAATATTCATACTCACAGAAGATGAGCTGTTTTTCAGACTCCATCTGTTCCCCACTGATTGTTTAATAAGAATACAGGCAGTACAGACTGAGAAAAATGAGAGAAGCCTGTGCTCCTCAGGGCTATTACCTTGTTTACCTAATTTATAAAGCCAGGCAAAATATTTCTATCCTCTTTGCATTTGTTCGTATTTATTCTTCACTCCCTAAAACAGAATATTCTAAAAGCAACTGACCTCTGAATATCCTTTGCTTATGTCAATAGTAGAAATCTGAAATTCATTCTTACAACTCTCAGTTCACATCTAGGAACATAGATTACGAAGTTGAATGTAGTCCTCTAAATTGAACTGCTACTGTAAATAACTCAACTTACCCAGGACTACTTGTGGAATGGGTATTTAGTTCTGTGTCACTGAAACTGATTTAATTACACCACATGTTACAGGTGATTGTCCTATTTAATCCTATTCTGAGTTTATAGCCAGGGAAATAGTGGGTTTCAGTCCATCTGATCTGATGGTAAAGTCTTATATTTCCTAGACTTTTCGTATTAGAACAAAGCATCCCAATAAAGAGCACAGATGTATGCTGGTAAGTGAAGACCAAGGGAGGAGACTTGTACATAACGAAATAATGTAAAAGTAGCAATGGCAGCATTATTTGGTACAGACTGAGAAAACAGGGACACAGGTTTTTATTAGTAACCTGAATAAGAGTCCAGATACAGAAAATTACACTATAGCTGTCTTCTTAACAGTACCCTTATATTTGAAGATCCCAAAGAACTACCACAGACAGACTTGCATTAACTGTCCCAGGGATCTTACATAAAGGCTGCATATTTAAGAAGTCAGGGTTTTTTTTCCAGACTTTTTTCTAGTAATTTTGCTTTAAGATTTTTTAATAAGGATCTTTCAGCAAAATCACATATTTAAAAAAAAAAGGCCTCTTTCTTAATATCAGTTAATAACTTGACTTAATATCAGTTAGACTCTCTCTAGATGTTCAAAGAAACAACAATAGAGTAAGAGGATCAGACAATACAGAGGCCATATTCTCTTCAAGTCTTAAATTACTCTCCCTTGTGGTTCTACTTAGCTGATACTAATCTGCTGAAATTCATGTTCCTTTCTTACTATTTCTTGTTCCTGGTGGACATAAATCAAATGTTGTGGTCATAACCATGCATGTTTTTTTATCAAAAAGGTGAAGATATTTTCTCCTTATTTTGAAGATGGTAAGTACAACTTAATATCTGCAGAAGAAATAAATTAAATTTTCTGCTTCCTTTTGAACACCATTAATCCTTGGTTAATAGTTACAGAAACAAAATAATAGAAATAATACAAAATGAAGACTTAAAAAACAGTTTATAAAGTAAGAGGTGAGCAAGAACCCATAAAATTGTAGTTTACAATGAACCCACATTCATTTGGTGGTTCCCTTCTGTGCATGACAGAAGGCAACATACCATGAATTGCTTGAAGTTTCTTTGTTGTTGTTGTTGTTGTTGTTGTTGTTGTTTATTTGTTTCTTTTTTCTTTTTTTTTTTTTGTTTTTTTTTTTTTTAGGAATGAATAACACAGTTTAAGTTACATTTTGGTTTTAAATTCATCTAAATATTGAATTAGGGGCCACTTGCTTCAACTTCAGTCTGAAAGGAATCCCTATAGAAGTTGCTTTTCACATCATCATACAAAATACCTACCCTTTTATGACAATGAATATTTTAGAAAGTATGAAATGTTCCTTAATTTATTAAACTGTATTTACTTACTGATATATCTGCAGAAAATGTCATCTTCTACTAGTTGCATTGTTCAGCAAGTCAAAGTCTTTTGGTACCCCACTATCTATCTGATCATCACACTAAATTCTTTTCTCTAAACTTATAATACTTCAAATTTGTCTTTCAAGTGCAATTAGATCTGTACAGTCTCACTGTTACCTTGTGTAAAGGCATTAAAACTCTCCTAGGAATGATTTGGTCCGCTAGAGCATACTATGATCATGTTGCCATTTAAATGGTTGCTCATCTTGGGCGAACTGGTATCAGTTAAGGGGTACACCGAGTTTTTTTTCTCTTAATTTGTTCTTAGATATTCTTGTATATCTCTTGATTTTCCATTTCTGTTAAAACAGGTTGCAAAATTTCTACATATTTCATAAGTAAAAGAGTTATGGGAGAGCTTCCAACCTTTTGACATAAACATGAGATATAAATTGCAGGTATACCTTCCATCTTCTCGATAACATTATGCTATCCTCCGCAAGAGTAAGGTATCAGCTAAAACCAGAAGTCTTTTCTCCATCAATGCATGTATGTGAACAACTCCTACTCTTTCTATTATTGGGTAAATTCCATTGATCTGCTTTATATTCTCAGAATTAGACATGTTTCCAAGCCTCTGATTATATTTGTGTCGTTCTCTGAAACTCTTCTAGTTTGCCAACATCCTTTTTCAAATATGAATGACAGGTCTAGACATCACATCAGTATCAGTGTTGTTAATTATATTATATCTAAAATGAAGACTAATCTTCTGCTCCTGTTAGTTTTCCTTTTCTGATGCAAGAAACTAGATAACTAAATTTCATAACTATAGAAGGCCAACAAGGAACTCCTTTTCATGTTTACCATCATCCCTAAGTCCTTTTCAGAATCTGTACATTCACAGTACGGTTTAGCGTCTTAAAAGTGTACTTACAGAATTTTTTTTCCCATGTATGACCTTTAAATTTTGGTGAAAGAAAACTTTGCTGTCTTAAAGCACACATTATTAACACAAATTTATTTTAATGATTTATGATTAAAAAAGACCTATCATTTATTAACCAAACTATCATGGCTTACGATTTTCTGCAGCTTTTCATCACCATTTCATGTTATTTCCGAGCATGAAAAATATAACACTGGATCAAAAGGACAAACAAATGTTTATCATCATTTGTTGTCATCTATCAGTAAAGAAGTTTTAATGATCTGATGTAGTGCTCTTTTCTGTGATATTTTAAGATGGGGTAAATAAAAAAAAAAGAGCTATACTCAGAATTTCTTTCCTGATTAGGACCTTTAACATGTAAAATATATATAATAGCCATAATGATGGCAACTATACACCAATGTTTCTCTAATATGGGACTGTCCTGGTTTCGACTGGGATAGGGTT
>NW_009210344.1:0-3991 GCF_000690835.1 Fulmarus glacialis
CTGCCGGGTTAAACCACAACAACATCTCAGGCAGCTTTCCACCTGTGAAATCCTGGAAAGAAATATGGGAACCCTGATTTTCCACTCTGCACAGATGTATTGAAATGGAAGTGAAGTCCTGAATTTATTTTACTTTTTGCTTTTGACTAAATATTCCAGTCATATTCCTTTTTCTCCAGCAGCTGGGGAGAAATATGAGAGGGAGAGAAGAGAGGCAGCACTCAAAGAAGACTTGGGAGACAGGTTTTATTCTTAGCCATGCTATATGTTGGATAGAAATACCTCCCTTTCTAAAGCACTTTGAGATCCTAGGGCTAAAAGTGGTTCTGTAATGAGGCTTTATTATTATTATTGTTGTTCATATTTAAACTTTCTGCACTATTTTATGGTTCTAATTAAGAGAAAAGTAAGGAAAAGGCTGCACTGGAATGACTCACAAAGAATTCTTATTCAATGGGGTTTCAGGTTTGTCACTTCTTTACTGTAAATTACAAGTTATTTTCTTTCAGAGACTGCAATCAAGTATCCAACTTTAGAAAACAAAATTCAGTTAAACAACTGTACAACTCTTTATTTTAATTGTAACACACGTTTTCCTTTTTATTGTTCCAAATAATTTTCTCTCTTTTTGTTTTCCATTTTCTTACTCTATGGAGATACAATGCTGGTCAGAACGTAAAAGTTTTCAGTCTCTTACAGAATATATTTAGAGGCTTGTTGTACTCTCCAGAAATGCAATTGGTAATTGAGGTTTGGTGGCGTTTTTTTCTTTTTTTTTTTTTTTTTCATTAATAGGCTGTGAGCTGAAAAGGACACTCCATGTTACTTAAATAGTCTATCTGACAAATTATGCTCTTTAATTCCACTTAGGAAACTGTCTTTTACATTAACTAAACATCACCCCCCTCCCCAACCCTACTTGACATTTAAAGCTTAAGCAACTACAGCCTACTTCTAACAAGTTCTCCTTCAGTGTAAATTAAAATGACGTGGTGTTGAACAAAATCATCCAGTACCAAACAGTGCAGTCTTCAGGGATTTTTTTTTAATACTGTTCATGTATAAATAGAAGAATTCAATTAAAAAATAACCCAAGGCACTATGCAAACTTGCAATCTTAGCAGAATTTAATGGAACTTGTCAGAGACCTCACCTCATATATTGTTGTGTATATCATACAGGCACATATATGTACATATAGGCACATATACATAGGCCTAGAATGTTCAAAACAAAGAATGTCTTCTGGTCTCATGATTTGTGATGGTTTTATTTTAATCTCTGGTTTTATTTTAATCTCTTGTTTTAGTTGGCTCATTACTACTGTGAGCTTCCTCAACAGCAGTATCCGGGAATTTTAATTTCTGTAGGATGTAGTTATGCAACAGCTTTTTTTGGGTTTCATATTTGTACATTTAAATAATTAGCATGAAGGTTACTTCTCATAGTAGCTTGCAAAGTAAATGATGTGAATTAAACTCCTCAGATTTTATCCAGGCCCACCTCCACAAACTCAGTTTTACACTCTACCTGGGGATGACAAATCCTAACAGTGGTATTTGGTACTTGAAACTGCCACAGAATGAATGACTTCTGCAGATTCTCTGTAGCTTGCCAAGTTGCTCAAAGTAAAATCTGATCACATTTGAGCCCCTTGTATAGTTCTCTGTATTTTGCAGGAGAACAGGAATAGATAGATCAGTTTCCTCCCAGCATGTGAAGAGAAAATGGGCTCATCTTCCAAAACAGGTTGGGACATAGTTATGATTAGAGTCTTTGGGTTCACTTAGAACTGTCTCTGTGCAGTTTCAGAAGATTATGTATGGCACAGCTGCCTTTTCTTTTAATTCACAGCTGTATGTTAAACACATTAGAAATCTGTTGAACTCTGCTTTTTGTTTTATTTCACATTCAATGTGAATGCATGTCATATTTTTAAAATAGATTTGTAATATTAATGAAAAACATAGTCGTGCTTATATAATACACATCCAAAACTATTCAGCTGTGCACTGATAATGTACTTGCAGGGGCAGCATATCACCTGTAGCTCTTGCAAATCCTCCCTGTTTCACGATTAGTGGTTTCAGTAAGTGTCTCAGGTGGAAAGAGCATAATGTCAGTGAAATAACTTGTGATTGAAATACTGAATGTTTAGATATCTAATACATTTAATTCCTGTTGCCCACCCAGGAATTTTAAAGACCAGGCTAATTTTACATTTTTTTGTGATGAAAATGAATAAATGACAAATGCATCAATGCAAACTCCTCTTTCCATGTAATTTGTTGTTATTTTTTATGCCAGTGACAACTCTTCCTTTGGGTTAAGCATTTCTTTGCTTTTGTGAGTATTTTCATTTGATGGCTAAACCACAAATTTTTTTTGGAAATGGGGTAATACACATTGACATATTATTATAAGCAGAGAATGATTTGTTTATGTAAAATACAGCTGAAGATGTTTTAAATCATAGCCTACCTTATAATGCTCTAAGCAGCTGTACTTCCAACAGATGGGAACCCTTGAGTATTGAGCTTCTTGTAAGTGGTTTAAACAAAGGACCTTCTTGGATCTGATGTGTGTTACATGCATAGGATCAAGTGAAGTTCCTGCAAGAGATTAAAGATTAAAAATATTTTTGAGAGACTAGAAACTAATGGAACATTAAAAATTACTCTCAGACATTATTTTTCCATAAAATTGATCCTGAAAAACACTACAAAAAATGGACCTGCCCAAGAAAATAAACTATTAATCTAAAAGTTTAATTAGATTTTTTTTTCTGCAGCAACACACTATTTGTTAAGATGCTGTCCCATGTGAGTCAGTCTTGAAGTCCTAAAAGAGTATTAGAGAAACACCTAGGTTGCTCACTGGTATGGTATACACAATTTGACAGTTATAGGACTCATTCAGGGAAGTACTTAAACATGTGCTTAACTTTAAACATTGCTTAAATCTCATTGACTTTAATGGAACTTAATTACATCTGCAAGCACCCTCAAAGAATAAGATCATCTCCTGTAAATCAGATTTTTTAAAAAGTTTACTATAGAAAAAAGCTTTAACTGTAAATTTCCAGCTACAGTACTGTGTCTGCCTAGTAAATGAACTATTTTAAAGTAATTTTAGCTGACTTGCTTTAGGAGTAGCAAAAGTAGTGAGTTTTATCTATTTTATTCTTTCTTTAGTGCAGATGAATGGAAAGAAGCAGTAAATATGAAGTATAGCTGGCCACTTTTATCCTTGGTGCAACTCCATTGGCTTCTGTGGAGTGTTGCTAGGGATGAGTTTGGTCCACTGTTGGCAGAATACTTGTTCTGACTGCATGCGACAGCACAATTTAGTAAAAGCATATTAAATATACCATTTAGGCATCACGTTTGTACCGTTTTTGAGATCCATAGGAAAGACATTGAAGCACATATGGTAAATTGCTCCCTGGAATTAATGGTCTGGTTTGATTGTTGTCTACATGATTAAAAATAAGCATGAAGTTTTTGAATCAGAAATTTCAGAGGAAAACTGTGAGAGTTGATAAGCACACTTAATATACTATCTAGATGGACCATTGGTTTGGTCTGGCATGTCAGTTCCTATGTTCCTGCAAATAGCTTTTCAGTACACAAATGCCAAAAGGAATTTGGTCTCAAGCAGAGGTTAGAGTAAGTTAATTGTATTTTAAATTCTTGTGGTTTGGGAATACTAAAAAATAGAATTATCTATTTTAGAAGAATGCATACATCTTAATGCGTGAGTCCAATACATTTAAGAAAGCACAAATGACTTCAGCCTCCTACCTTTCTGGGGTTGTGGAAATTCAGCTGCTCCCAGAGTCAGACCAACAGTTGCTGATGATTTAGAAAAGAAATGCAGACTCCAGGTATATTTGAAGTTGAGCTTATTTTATTTACTGTACTTCAGTGTCAAAGTGCATGAATCTTCTGTTTTCAAAAGTCATTCTTTGTGATCCCAGGGGCAGCTGCTG
>NW_009210344.1:4022-8874 GCF_000690835.1 Fulmarus glacialis
ACGGACACTGATGCTTTTATTAAAGATCCATTAAATGCTCAGTTTTTAATATTGGGAATATACTGAATGATGACACTTATCCTTACACAGGAGGAAAGTACAAAATGGATGATCTTTTAAGATGTACTTGAGTATTCAAGGAATGTGAGACCTGCACTGGTCATGTGTTAGTCCCTTGCATGCGAGTTTGTTTTAGATGTATTACAGATTTTGTACTGCTGAAGCAAATTGACTTAAATGTAAATTCAAAGTAGATCAAGCATCACACCAAGGTTAATATTATTGCAAGGCAACATCTACTATAGGGTCTAAAAATCAGTCAACAAAAGAACTAGTTGATTGTAGGATTTTCGTTGACATCTGAATGAATCAGCAACTATATCTCTGTCATTTGTTCCTTACACATTGGTTTAACGTCTTTGAAAGTTAAGATGGGGAAACACTATTTTTTTCTCGGGTTATTATACATTTCTGACAAAAATTTAGTCAGGGCAAGGTAATAGAGTAGTGGCAGAAGACAGTAACTGTAAACTTATTGTGGAGAGTTAGTAAGAAAATCACAAGGTCTCAGACTTTCCCCAATGAAGAGCTGTGATTTCTGTCATTAAGTCTGCAAGTTGCCTTAGAAGCTAACTGAGCTACTTAATCCTTCTCTTTTTTTTTCTTTTTTTTTTTTTTTTTCCTCCTCATGTTAAATTCATAAAAGCTATGCCCTTGAATGGCTGTGACCACCTGTTCTCCCACACCTGTTTCAATTTATAAACCATATGTTGCAGTCACAGACTAGAACCACTCTAGACATGATGTGCTTTCTCGTAAATATTTCATTGGCTTCCTAGACTCTGCACTTCAAAATAATTTGAAAGCATTGATTTTGCTGAAAACCAGGACCGAGACTGGATGTTTTCTCAATATTACCTCTGCTCCTTAGGCAAGGAGTTATAAAGGTTACTGAATTATAAAAAACCCTCGTAGAACTACCAGCATACTGCTATCAGATATTAGCACTATAATTTCAAAATGAACCCTACTGTGATCAATGGTAAGGAAATAGAAGATATGATAACTCTTGCTGTAACACAAGTACATTTGCAAATAATAATTTGCAGGATGATACTTCCTAGGCTGATTAATTGTTCAAAACAGTTTTGCAATCACATGTTCAAATAGAAAATTTCTTAAATTTACTTTATACTAAGTAATTTGGATAGTAGGCTCAATCCTCAGCTGGTGTACACTAGACCTTTTAAAATTCTTTTCAATGAAGATGTAACAATTTGTACATTAAATGTAGAAAAATACCATAAGTGCTTCATCCGCTGCTATGGACATCTGTAAGTTTGTAAACATGATACATGATAGGCTTGGATATTCAGGTATAATGCACCTTTCATTCTGTTGGCAATGCAGTAAAACCCCAAACTATGTTCTATCCCTTAAACTGGCCCCTGAACAGGAGAGCTTCCATATCCATGGAAGGTGGATGAATGCTGATGGTAGATAGTAAAAATATTTCTCATGAAGTTAGTAGGCTTTTTATTAGATCCATTCTTTGGACTTTCAATCACTTCCTACACTGAAGTGTGCATCCCATTGCCTCCCATAGCCATATTTATTCACCAGCTTGTGCTGAATTGATTTGGAAAGGAAAAGAAACTCTTGAGCATAGACATGCTTTCTGGATCCATTTGCCTGTAGTGGAGATTGAGATGGTCTTATGAAAGACCTTTATGCTTCACTGACTTTCATGTACTGTAAAGCATTTGGATGAAGTGGAATTGCTTGCAAAATGATTTGTTATAGCATGGATTCTACGCTTTACTTTTACCCTTCATAATTAACCAGGAATGTATATTTATTACACTATGCAGGAGTAGTGAATCATCATGGGTGATGCAGAGCTGAATGTTTAATTAATGTCATGGATAAACCAGGGTAGTATTATGCTCTTTGCTTATTATTGTCGAAAGAGCAGCAGCTGCCAACATAAAAAGTCAATTACGTTTGTAATAGCTTGTACTGGTGAAAAATCAAGGCTGCTGGAGGTGGTATGCATTCCTTCTTTGTCTCTCATCTTTCTTCACTCCTCTTTTGCTTGCGTTTTGCTTGCCCCTTTTTCTCTACTGTGTATTTGGTTCACTGATTACTTATTCAGAGAGAAAGTTGTAATATCAGAAATAAACTACTGCTTGCTTTCTTCTTCTTTTTTCCTTTCCAATTTTTTTGGGTCTAATATCGCATTCATCTTCCTAGTCTTTCAGCAACTGTATTGGTTTAAATGAAGTCGATAGAAATGGCAGCACGGGGAAATGAGATAAACAGGAAAAAATAGAGCTTCTAGCTATGACTACTGTAGTTTAAAAAGAAGTGGAAAAACAACGTTCCTAAACACAAACCTCAAGGAATCAAACCCTACACATTTTCAGAGTCTGAAAACTTAATTTTAGCTTAACTTGCTCATTGATCTACCAGAAGTTTTGTTTGTTACTTGTCTAATAATGCTTATGAGAAATTCATACCAAAAGTTAAAATTCCTTGCATTGCTCATCCTGGTTTAGGCCAAGAATTTTGTTCTAAAAAGACTCGCTCTTAATACTGATTTTAACATTATTTCAGAATAGAAATAGTCTTTGCAATATTTACCAGTTGGAAGTTCCAGGATATAAGATGGAGTAACTTTTCCACATTTTTTTGGTATTGTTTTCACCTTGCCCTAAGGTAAAGTCCTAGATGGATGGATTCTAGTTTCCTGATGGTATCTCTGGTAGTTGGTATCTGATATTAGCTGAAACCACCTGATTATCTGGACCTATCTTCTGACAGACCTTCTGATTTTTAGGTCACCTGAATGCACAAGAAGAACTGGTTTTAGCTGCTGGTGCCAGCACTGGACTGGTTGACTCAGAGATGGCTTCCTGCTCCTTTCTCCCCTTCTCTTTAAAATTTCATCTGATAATGCCTAGCTCCTCTGGGTTTAACCCCCTCTTGGCGTTCCTTATCATTCCAGTTTGTATTTAGACCATTTCTGATCAGAAACAAAGGACTATGGCTCCGTTCTTGGAGCTGTAATTAGTGAGTTCTATGCAGTGGAGATAAATTAATTGAAACTGATGGAACTTGGGTTATCATCCATGGCTTTTCAATATGAATTTTTCATGTTTTACTTTACTGTGTGATTGTCTTGATCTCTCATGCCACAGACTTGCTGAGATGTTTTCATACCAGCTTAGTCTTTCAATATTTCTTCCAAAATCATGTTCTCTCTTGTGTTTTCATACATAAGCTTAACTAAAATACCAAAATGCCTTCCTCTGGCTACTTAGTGACATTTGGTACAATGGAGAAAAACAGAGTAAGCCTTTTAATTGGTAGTTTGGTGTATGAAAACAAGCAACTAGCTTCTGATACGTAAGATGTAATAGGGAAATATATCCAAAGAAGTTAAGCTGGGACTCACAGTCTGGTTAAGGAATCTATACAGGCAAGAGCTCAACGTCACAATCGTAAGCTGCCTTGTTCCCACAAAGCACCAGACTGGAGCCATCATTTAAATGAAACAGAAAATTTAACTCAATTAAGAAATGAAAGTCTTCGATGTAAGTGGAAATGTGATGGAGACAGTGACTAAAAACCTTATTGCTGAGCCTGACCTTCTAAGAACTAACTACTCAGAAGATACGTGTGCAGATGTGTTCCTGTTTGTTCATGCTATACTTCAGGTTCATGCTGATCTATGCTACTAGGTTGCAATTCATGTTTTGTTTTAACACTACCATAGGAAAAAACCAGTAGTACTCATATTTGGCCACTAAAACTTTTCTTCTTAAGGACTTTATTTGTCTAATAAGCAAACTTTAGACAGAATGTTGAGGGTAAACTAAACATCAGGGTGAAACCTGGAATGCTCCAATATGACAAAAAATACAAGCATAAGGAATCACATCTCAGTATTTTACTCTCCAGCAGTATTAAAAGAATCTTAAACCAAGATCCTCAAGGCTATTTATATAGTCGTTCACCATCAACCACACAAGGTGGACATCTGAGGCCTTTTTTTTTATTATGTCTTCTTTTTCCCTCTTTCCTTTTTTTTTTTTTTTTTTTTAGTTACTACACTCTGTCGTCACAGAACTCAAATAGCTAGTGATTTAAGGAAAAATAAGATATCATAGTATTGGTAGGTAACTATAGTTCTCTCCACATGCTTTGCTTTCCCAGCTTCTAAAAGCAAAGTGTAATTATAAGGTTGCTACATCCAGAACAACTCTCCTTGCATTTGAGTGAAAGGAAATGTATCGTTTTTTTCTTTTTCTTTTATGTTTTTTTTTGGGTAGTGCTATATGTCCAAGGTTTGACAGGGATGTTTTTCCAATCAGAGAGAAGCACACATATATTTTGCTACTGGAATACAATTGCGTTCTGGTAAACATTGTAGTGACAAAAAGACAGAGTACTTTTCTACAGCCCCAGGGCTTATAGGTTAAACAGCCTCCTGTTAGGTTAAACTTGAAGCCAGTGCAAATTATTCAGTGTGAAGGCTGAAGAAAGATCCTCAAAGTTATAACCATTGATTCTGGTTAGTGATATAATGATTAATTACATGTCACTGAATACAGCGATGTGCCAATAACAGCTTGCTGGGCCCCAGTAACAGGTATCATTAGGTAAAATACTAGTGTATTTTATGCGTCTAAACCATCCTACTGTTACTACCTTTCACAATAAAGCTTAGAAGCCCCTAACAATAGCAGAGCCGCTTGGCTTTCGCTCAAATTCAAACACATAACAGAAGACCATTCATTGTCACGACTTCAAAGCCATCTAGAAGAGGCAGACTCAGGATAGGGAAAGA
>NW_009210344.1:8905-28295 GCF_000690835.1 Fulmarus glacialis
TGCAGCTAAGGTAATAAATTGGGCTGTCCTTGGAAGTCTGGGAATAGGCTAGCCTGAGTGTTTCCTCATGGATCTGACTGTAATGGAGGCCTGGAGAACTTCTCCTGCTACAGCTCTGTCTTGCCTCCTTAATGTTCATAAAAAGCTTAAGGAGCAGGAGCAACGTCCTAACGATGGAAGCAAGGTGGTGTAGCGGCATAACATTTTGCTTTGATTCAGGCCTGGAATTACTTTCGTCTGCTTTCAAAATTCAGTAGGATCAGTGATGGACACAGAAGAGTTTCTGTGATTTCCTGTAAGTACTTCAGGCACCTGTATCCTAACATACCTCAAGAAATTTAATTTTATTTACTGGTCCTTAATAAACGTGTTTTCATGTCCAGCCGAAAGGAGGAAAGGTAAAGGTACAATTCATCTGTAACTGCTAGGATTTCTTAAATTCTGTCTGATTTTGGGGCTAGCATTGAGAAGCCTAAGACACTTTGATTTCAGTAAGGTTTAAGCTCCTCACTGCGTCTGTGAATCTGGGTCTTGGTAGGTTTTCACTTTTAATATATTATGGAAAAATTAAGTTTTGCTCTGGGATGAGGAACAGGTTGTCACCTGACAAAATGAGTCTCCTGTTTAGAAATCCCGTACAGGTGGAGGCAGTTAACATGCAGACCATGTAAAATCCTGGACCTGGAAACTTAAGCCTGCAAGATCCGAAATACCCTTTGTGTTAAACCGTCTAGCCTGATTACTGGGGTGTAATTGTTGTCAAAACTTTCTGAATGCAGAATACTTCTTTCTCAGTGGGAACTCAGCTTGTTCTAGGGAATTTAGTAATTACTACTTATTTGTTTTGAATGAGAAAACTCAATCAAATATAAAATTTGAATGAGAACACTTACAGATTTAAACCTTTCTGTTTAACAATATCTTTAAAGGTAGATCCAAAAGTGACTACATATATTCCTGCCTTTAAATGCATTTATCTGTCATTGTAAAATGATTCCAATGACAGTTAAATGAATTCTAGATCTCCTTCAACTCCACAAAATCAGACCAGTTCATTGTCTATCTTGTCACACATTGTTTTGAATCAGAATTTATTTATTATGCTGTAGTAACTCAAGCAGGGACATTTGCTTTTCCTTGTTCTTTGATGTGAGACCAGAAATATTACTCCAGAAGCAAGGTTTTTGAGGAGCTAAAAGAATCAAGGGTATGATTAAAAGTGGGCTGTTGTGGTTATCTATGGTATATGCTTACCTAGGGGGTGTCTCTCACTGCTATAATACTTGGAGAAAATGATTTTCTGAATAAGCCTGAAACAAAATGGCTATTCAGGAAATATAATGAAGCAATAACTGGTATTTTTTGTTATGACACTATGTTAGTTTTTGTTCTGTCTTCCAATGCCCTAATAAAAGAATTCCAAAAAACCAATATATTTTTGTGAGAGTTCTTTATTTTTCTTGCCCATGAGATCCTGGAGTACATCAACAGTGGTGATCTTAAATAAAATGTCTGACATATGGGGTCAGATTACAATTTAGAAGGCTTCACGAGTCTCATATACTCTTATTTTTTCAGTATTTATCTGTTTATTCCACTTGCTAGATGACACAAGGACAAGGATTGGCTCATTCAAGCTGTGTCTTTTGAGACCATAAGCACATTATTTTTGTATACCACATTTCTGCATCAAATTCTGTTCTATCACAGAGACAGGCTAGTGCTCTTTTTTTGTTTTCTTTCACCAAGAACGTGTATCAGTTCTATTATTTCATAAATTCTGCAGTTTATATCCACATATCCTCCTATCCACTTCACTTTCCAGTCCCTTTATCTCTGATATAATGTGTCCCCACATAATACCAGAAAATGTATCCGTATCTTCAGAAACAAAAATCACAATATTTGAGATTGGTCTCTAGAAGTTAAATAATGCTAAAAATGGGAAGTTGAAACAAAACACACTGAGCTACAGAATTAGGTTCCTAGGAACACCTATCCAAGAAAAAGGAAAAGGTTTTTTTTCTGTTTTTGATAAAACTTCTGATAAAAATAGGAAACTGTGCTGAATCTTAAATCTGAAATCCTTTATTGTGGCAATTAAGAAATAGTAATCTTATGTTCATACAAAAATAAGCATATCTGGGATTTTGGATAATGGTTCCGACCTACCTGAACCATACAGTTTAGACCACTTTTGATTTCAATAGTAGTGTGATATCCTCAAACAGTAAAAAAACGCCACAAAAATGGCAAAAATATCCTGAATGGTAACAGTTACAAGTGTTAGAGAGTGGTAGGAAGAACATCCAGGAGCTTTTGTTTGGTTTTCTTTCTTGCTTCTTAAATTTTCTTTAAAGTTGTTAAGTAATTTTTTTTGCATATTACACCATCATCTTGAGTGATTTACAGCTGTAAAGTTTCATGGAGAGAAAATATTGGGTATTAAAGGCTCCTTCATCTATCAGAGAAAATCATAACAAGAACTAATGGCTGGATGTTAAAATCAAACTAATTCAAGTTAGAAATCAAGCACACATCTTTACTGTTGCTGGTGTTAACCATTGAAATTAGAGAGAGAAATGGTGCATTCTCCGCCTCTTGATATTTCCAGATTAGTCCTAGATTTTTTTTCTGAAAGGTATGATTCAGTCAAACCCATTTATTACTGATGTGACTACAGGAGTAATTTGGTATATTGTTTAGCTTGAGATATGTCCAAAGGCAGACTAAAAGCCTCAGTGATTCCCCTTGATCTTGAATTATTTTATTAGACAAGTCTGTTCAAGTGGAATATAAATATTTTAAGAGTTGAGGTTTTATAGAAATCCATTTTATTTTTATTTTTATTTTTGAAAGTATCAGTTTCTCCACTGAGGCAATGTTTTGCCATAAACATATTGTACCTTATGTTGATAACGATCTCTGGTTTCCCTTTTAAATTGGCTTCTTCTAGCCCTACAATAAAACAGGGAGTTTGATTAAATTGTATCTATCTCTAATGATCCTGCTTTAGATGTCTGTATTATATTTTTCATGATCTTTCCACATTTTGAATTGCTTGAATCTGAAGAAGCTCTGAACCACAGGCCTGCAGTGGTATGGGAGGAATCCAGTCTAACATGATTTGTTGGGAACATTGCTTTAATGCAGCTACAGAGGCACGTGGTTCACAGCATAGGTGGAGAAAGCTTAAGTCTGTGTGCCAAGGCCATATAGACCATATAGCTTCTTGAGAAGTGTCTTTTGTTCCTGAAAAGCTTTCACTTAACATTTTTATTTACATTTCTACTGCATAATTTTTAGAACATTCGGAAAAGAGAGGCAGAATTTTTTGTCAGAGAACCACAGGATGGCTGAGGTTGGAAGGGACCCTTAGAGACCACCTGGTCTGAGCCCCTGCTTAAAGCAGGGTCAGCTAGAGCAGGTTGCTCAGGGCCGTGTCTAGTTAGGTTTTGAATATCTCCAGGGATGGAGAATCTTTGGAGTCATAACTCTCAACTTTCTAAGCTCAAAAAAAGGATTTGGTGACTGTCTGAAATACCTCTCTGACAAATAGTAGTAACATGGTTGTTTCCAGTCTTCCAAATTGTTCTGCAGGAATTGCTAGAGGCAGCCAAATCTGGTGGACTAGGATCTGGGGGATCCTCCTGTCCCCGCTCTGTGCATGAGAAGCTGCTGTGGCTCCCTGTCCCCAAAAGCGAGGTACTCCCAGTACGTGCACACAAGGCTAACGTGACTGTGGCCACACAGACCACCATGAGATCGGTGCCTGTACTGGCACCCACAGAAGTGCACACAGCCCTCACATAAACATGAGTCTCACAAACAGCCTGAACCTGTTCCTCCCCTCCATGATCAGGACAGACAAACCTGCCGACCAGCTACCTGTTCACATGAAAATGGTGTTGCCATGTTTCCTCTGTATTTTCCCTCTGTGTTCCTCCCCAGTTCACCTTGGTCACCCTCCTTCCCCATCTTCAGTCCTTCCCTTAAGCATCCCATAAAAAATTTTGAACATTCCTACAATTCACTTGAAACATCCCATAATAACTTTTACACAGTCCACAAATCCTCTCCCCCCCTCCATCCCATAATAAATCCTGTACCCTTGTAGGCAATAATCCCCTTTTAGTCTGAAGGCCTGTGAGAGAGAGAGTTTCTGCTGTTGACTCGTCTCAGTGGTTTTCACACCAGGGACAATAATTTTCTCTTGATAGTCATAGGAGCAGCTGAATCAGTGTGCTCTAATTTTCATTGATTAGGTTTTCACTGATTATGTTACTACAGTTCCTCCACTCATCACTGTTCCTCAGCTCCTTGCTGGGTCTTTCTGTTTAATTTTCTTATCCTTTCATCAGAGAGTCTACCAGGAAACTTGCTTTTAAAGGTAGCAAATGTGGAACTTTTAAAAGAACTGAAAGAAAATTTCAGGTTTTCCTTTCACCAGCCAGCTCTACCTATTTAAGCAAGAAGTTACCCAGTTTGGGAACTGAAATAATAATGTATCCCCATCTTTTCATTCAGGAAGGATAGTGTGGGGAGTTCAGCTTCTTTCAGGTTTTCTCTGATCTGTACCAGAGAAGCAACGACTGCTATTAAATTCATGTCTTTATGTTCAGTGTCGCTGGATTTGTGCACTCAATTCCCTGACGGTCCCAAGTTGATCAGATATAACACAGTTGCATTTCTGTTCACAAAGACCACCCAATACAGTTTTATGCAGGCTTTCTGCAAGCAGTGGAACGGGTGGTATGTGATCTGGAATAATGTCTATATGGAAAAAAGTTTGCTTTTCAAAATTTTGGAATCCTTTTGAACTGACAAAGTGAATTTTTCAAAGTTTTGTCTCATACAACCGACTTATTTTACTTCCATCTTTGGTACCTTTCTACTTAATATCAGATTGACTGTTTCATGGAACCATAGTATATCTGGAGAGTGAAAGTGGGTGGGAGGAATGGGTAGAAGAAGTAGCTGCTCTTAGGGAGTGGGAGAAACTATAAAAAAAGAGTATTAAAAGCAAGTAATTTGTTTTTAAAGAACAGATAAGTATACTTCATCTGCTTTCCATTGATATATAGCTCAATATTTAGTGCTATATAGTTTGCAGATAAATTAATTCCTCCACTTCAAAGTAATAGGATGTTAAGCAGGACTTAGAAAGGCAGTTTATGTTCCACTTTAACCATTGAGCTGCTACTTACACTTTTTGATTAAACACATCTATGAATTTATCAAAGGTCACTCATTGACTGATCTCGTTAATTTGTAATGCTCTTCAGGAGCACGGCTCCTGAAATTTGATTTGTTTATTCATTATGGGTTGTGACTTTTGAAATGTCCCCTATTTGACCTTTATATTTGACACTGGTAAAACATGATACAAGTTTGCTACTTATCCTGGACCTGAAGCCTTCTACTTGGAAAAGAAAGGTCACCCTAGGTCATTAATTATAGTTGTTATACGTTAGTGAGGAAAATGTTCATAAATGAGTTTCAATGGGTAAGTAGCTGAAATTAGCAACATTTTTTAAGTTAGAAGATGCTGATTAAGGGATTACAGGGTGACTCTCATTTCTTGCTCTTTTGAAATTAATCTAATTTCACTGACTTCAGACCCTTTGTAATTTTTCATGGATAGTTTGATGTTTCATGAAGCTAGCAGTTAGATCACAGGACTGAAACACAGAAAGGGAACTTTATCTTCTACAAAATCATTGTGTCATCATTATTGGTGTTATACAGGCAGAAATACATTACTGTGATACTAATATATCTTACTCACCAGTTTTACAGAGTTTAAGGTATGGAAAAATTGCTTCATTTCACTCCTATTATATATTATAAACTATATACTATAGTTCAAATATGGTGAAGTTTAAAGGATCCTGTTACTGCTTCAAATCATTCTCTTTGTTATAATAAGACAAACAGGCAAAGGCAAACAAGTACCTTGCAGATGCTATACGTAAGTAACATTGACTGAAAAGATGGCCTGTAATAGCATATATGCTCCCAGTTAAAAAAAAAAAAAAAGTCGCTTCCTAGTTGATATAGCACAATGCATTAAAAAAAGTCCATGTAAGTTAAAGGAAAGTGATTACGGTTTTAAAGCCTAGACAACCTTAATTTGTTTCCTTATTATCACCATTAATAGTGTGTTAGCATTATGTTTTATGGGAAGAAACAGAGCTGTGTTTTCTGTAAACCCTTTGCTGAGTCTGTTATACATAGCAGAAGACTGTCTATACTAATAATATTAGAAAGACAGAGAACTGCAGGAAAAGAGAGGCCAGTTTCCCAGCGCTGCTTTTTGGAAGTGAATTCTATTCTTTGTTCTGCTTCAGAGCTCCTACGTGGTCCTGTAAAAAGTGTCTTCAAAGACTTATAACTTAGTTGTATGTGAATGAAGTTCATGGGGGATTCGAAAGACGCATCCATGGCACGAAGACTTTTGGTTACCCGTTACCAGCATCACCAGCATGTTGATGCATTAGATGACAATATGGTCTCGTTGTATCTACTGTGTGTGTATTGTGTGTGTTTCTGTTCTGCAACTAAAAGCTTTGCAATTCAAAGAAATCTTTTGAATTTTATTTAACAGATTCTATCATGATTACTCCTCTTGAACTGTACAGAGCATCCTTAAATGGAATTTACAGAGCATCGTTTGTCTTTATTGGAGACCTGATGTATTTGGGAAACTGAAGCTCATGTCTCCTCTGTATCTCAACCGTTTGTTACACCTGGCAAATTAATACTTGATGGAAAGCTTCTGATTTAGGTGGCTGATTCTGTCCTTTTCCCATGTTATCTTTGTGTGGCTTCGAGATCTTTTTACTGGCTAGGTGGAAATCCTTCACTTTGCCAGTAGTCAAAAATGGTCTGTTTACAGGGTGGTGCTTGTGCACAGTAGAAAAACAGGAAAACTTTAAAAGAGTCTTAAAAACAATTAGGAAAACTTGAAAGAGTCTTACCCTTAGAATCAGAGGGCCCATGAGTTGCCCAGTGTAGCAATGTGTTGTTTAGTAGATCTGAATGTCTATCTGGACTATATTAAAACATCATTCTGAAATGACACCTGATTTGCATATATTATGAAGATGCCCCCTACTAGTCCATGGTAAAAATTAATTGAGTTTTTCCAGGACTTCACATTCTCTGCTATTTCATAAAAGAGGCCAGGCTAAAAGGAGCCCTGGTTGAGGAAATGGAGACTAAAGAGTCATAGTCAGCAAACATTTTGGAAATTTTCATTTTGATGAGTTACTATGTGAAAAGGTTTTTAGAGTTATCAGACTGAAACTCCAGGCAGTACAGAGACGTTTTTTCAGAAAACTCAAACTGAAATTTATGATATGACTTTTTACCAAACAAAGACTTGGTGAGATTTATAAGCACAGCTCACTTACGGGAGTGAGTTACGGGATCACTTTTTCAATATAGATATACAATTAAATAAAGTAACCTGATATTAAAGGAATGAGTATTTCTGAATTTAATTGTACATATTAAAATGAAAAAGAAGCATGCAATTCTTTTTGAGTGCAATACATAGCTGTTAGTAAACCATTATTTTAAAAGGATTATAACATACATTTTCTGTAGTCATTTCTCTGATGAAACTGTAGCTGATGAATGGAATGTTAAATTAGTTGTCATTGAGGGAAAATAATTTTCAAAGAAAATTTAATGTTGCTTTATAGGAAGCATGAACACTTCTAACTGTCTGTGTTACTATAACATAACTTTGTGAATTTTATGTGTGTGGAATTGATAAATAGATTTTTCATTTAAAATTTATCTCTACAGAAATGATGGATTACCAAAGAAAAGTTTAACAGTTAAACAATTAGTGTTGTTATTAAATTATTTGTAATTATACTATCCTCACACTTTCTTAAGAAACTAGGTACTTATTTACTATTGCTTATTTTTAAAATGACCATTATTAAAATTATCTTTTTTTTGGTAAAATAACCTTCATCAAAATGTCTATTACAATTTTAGCAGTAGCAGAAGCAAAGCTAAACTATCCACCTTTGAATGGCTGGCAGCTAAATTCTCCACTGATACATAAATACCTAAATGTTCTCCCCTAAAATATAATTTGAACATGCAATTACCAAAAATGAGTGACTGCAAAGCTTATAGTTTGGGATAGCGCTGCGCACAAGACAAGTACTAAAGGCTGTTTATTGGAGTTTTCCTCCAATAACTGACCAATACCTCTCATATCAGTCTATACTGTAAAATTGTATTACTTTTTAATGATTGGTCTCTTTTCAACACGGACATTGCTAAAATTGTAGCTACAAGTTATTCTGGTAGGGTGATGGTTGCTCCTGTCTGCCCTGGATACCAGAGGTGGTAGCGTTCTGCTATTTGACATCTGCATATATCAGTGGTTTATAGAACAGTGTTATAGCATGCTAGAAGAAACACAGTAGTAAATAGTGCCTTTACACTATTGTATGCAGCGCTGTAAAGCTTTCAGTGAGCTGTTTTCGGTCAGTGCAAAGGACAGCTACTGAAATTTGGAAGGGATGTTATTATATTGTATATGCATTGTACTTTTTTCATTCCTCCTGCTATTTAGGAACAGTAGGAACTTTGGCTTGTAGCTACCAGTCCTCAGCTAGCTCATCTCAGAGCAGGTATTTCACTGAGGTACTGGTTTTCTTTGTACCTAATTTTTGTATGTGTATATATATACATATAAAGAGCACATATAAATGTTCTTAGGGTTCTGCTGGTGTTGCCTGGTCCCATATCAGGCTTTCAAATGCTTTGCAACAGGGATATTCTGAAATACAGCAGCATAAACATGTAGGTCTGTGAATCAGGCTCTCTCTCTGAAATGATGGGGTATGACAAAAAATACTGTAGAAAAGGATGTTGCCAGAGAAGGCTTGCTGATAAGATTAGTGGTAGTGCTGATACTGGCTATGTTTAACATAGCATGACAGACCTTCACAAGCTCTGTTATAATAACACTACAATTCCGTTTTAGACAGAAAACCATGAAAAGAAATAAAATAGCTGATCAGTCTATTTCTATATTTATAAGCTTCACCACTTACATTTAATGGTAAGAACACCAAAAAACGTAAGAAAATGCTTTATCTAGGAAAGAGTTTAGACATCTCAAATCTTCTTAATTGCCTTGTCAGGTCCTCAAATCCAAACTATGACCTAAAAAAGTCATTTTAGTTTCCATGTACACACAAGCTATAGATTTCAAAGCTTACCACTGTTGCAAGCTGTGAAAGAGGCAAGTTTGCACCAAGAGTAAAAAATGTTCTACAGTGATGGTGGCCATGTCAGGAGTGTAGTTTTTGGTCTCTTTGTATGCCAAGAGCTTTTTCAGTCTGAGACCCTTGGTGGGCACCTATTTACCACTAAGTCCAAGTGATATTCAGGTGACAGGCCAACGACGACCCCAGACCAAGGTGTGTTTGGAGCATGCTGAAACCATGAAAATGAGGTCCGCACAGAATATGGTGTTATGATAGCTGCTTTTTGGTGTCAGATATCCTTTTCTAAGCGTTAAGTTAGAAATCAAAATCCCCTAGATGCTCACTGATCTGAGTGTAAATGGATACTGAGTCCTTTAGGCTGCATACTCAAAGCAGCCAAACGTGGTACAAGTCGTATTATTCTCACAGTTCCAAAAATTGTAGGAAGTGGTGTATTTCAGCTCCACACCTGAAGGATCCCTGTACTTGGTGAAGCCTTTATCTTGACCTATATGTCCAGCAAAGTAATGCATGAACTTCATGCGCAATTAACTTACTGGGTTGTCAGATTCATATTTTTTGAAGAAAGATTACTGTCTCTTGGTTTCCAGCACTTTCCAGTAGAAGTGACTTTGCATAAATAAGATTAAAACAAAAATAGTCTTTCATTGCTGTGGTAGAAACAACCCTAAAATCCCCAAATTCTGGCTAACCACTTTTGTCAAGAGACTAGCAATAACATTCGCAATAACATTATTAAAATTTCACTGCTTATCACTTTAGTTTAAACTACCAACTCCACATGCAACAAGTGCATTTGATGAGTAGTCAATTTTATTCCAAATAACTGGTCATAACTGTTGGCTTAAAAATAAATGAAACCCAACCCAAAGTTGTTTTGCCAGACTCAGCGGAGTAAGTCTGATGAACAAAATCACTTTAAAATAAAAGACTTAGTTCCACAGGTCAAGACAGATCTAAAATGTGCAATACCGACTTTGGCAAAATGGCTAATTTTTAATCTCCATTATTTTGGCAGAATAATTAGCTGGGGTATAGAGTTTTAACCCCAATTCTTACTGCTCATGGTTTGGGGAGTAAGTACAGCCAAACTAGCGTTACTGAAATCTTCAAATCTTACAAATAAGAAAATGTCACGAACACAGCATTCTGGGAAGGAAAGACCATCTTTTGTGTTTAGCTTTTCTTTGCCTTGTCCTGATTCACATACCATGCTATTTACTGTTTACTGTGGCTTAATCTTAGGAAACTTCAGTCTGAAAAAAAAATGTTAATTTTAAAATCCTTTGTGTCTACAGACATGTTAATTCGTAGTTGCAGATACTTTTTTTTTTATTTTCTTTGATACAGTAGTGCTTAACTTGCCTTCCTTTCTGGAATGAAAGTTAATCCTTTGTGTGAAATAACAACAGCAAATAGAAAGACAGGTAATTATTTCCAAAAACATGAACTGATTTGTTTGAAAATGAACATCTATGGACTAAGCTATATTAAATTTAGAGACTACTTCTGAAAATTATGGATGTATAGTAAATCAGTACCCAGAGCGCACGAAAAGCCCGAAAGACCAAAAGCGACATCCCATTTTAGCTGTAACAATCTGCTATAAACGATTTTGTAAAATGTAGCAGTATTTTGGAATGTGGGAAGAATAAGTAGTGCCTGGCATATCTTATGTGCAGTGCAGAATTCTTTATCAATTGCTTTAATAGGAAAGAAGGTAATTCTTTGTGAAAAGACTGTCATTTGTAAAAGTGAAATGGTTAAAATGTTACAAAGTGGATGATTATTCTTAATTTTTGGATTACCCTAATTTGGCGGCTCTTTTATCTAGCAAATCCATATGCAAAAGACAACTGACCAGAATATTAAATATCACCTCCACCTGGATAAGAGGAGCCCTCAGCTCCATAGATGTTTTTTTACGACTACTAGAGCTAAAATAAATCTCAATTAGCAAGCAAAAAGCTTTCTCAGGGTTTTTCAGACGCTGAATTGTAACAGAATGTGAATTCAGTGAGGATTAAGGCCAAGTTCTGCAAACGGCTTTAGGAGTAGGAACAACATATCCTGAAATCTCACTTTCTCCTGGATTTAACCGTCTGTGTGAAGTTGGAATTCACAGCTTCAAACCGGACTTAGGCACATTAATTGTTCTTCTGGGTGCCAAGAAACTATTGGCATTTTTCCTCTAACGCGTGGTGCAAAGCAGCAGGCTGCGGTCTGTGCGAAGACAAGACCGGCTGCTGAGGGCAGAGAGCAGAGGTGGTGTGCACCCAGCTTGCAGGGAGCTTCCTCAAATGGGCGAGCCCTCACTGTGCTGCCTCCTTGCCACGGGATGAACTAGCAGGCGCAGAACTATGGTGATATCAGGTGGGCGACAGGCTCTCCACCTAAATGCATTTGTGGATTAGTCACTAGATACAGTGGAGACACAGGATCTGAAGCAAAACTTGGAACCCGGGTCCCCCTTATTGTGACCTGAAGGTTTTCCCTTCTGTGTTCACACAAATATAGAATCCTCTGCTGCATCACGACACAGCTTTAACACAAGGAGCGCAAAAGGTACCTGCCAACTGTAGCCAACAGACTGGTGGGCTGAAACCCTTTCTCTTGGCTGCAGAGAAGGGATTTAACTTAGACTCCATTAAGTGACTGTAGTTTGGAGGTCTGAGTCTGGGCTGAAAGACTTTAAGTAGTTTCCGGGCGACTTTGTGGTAGTGATAAAACTGATGTAGTAATTTCTATTCTAAGCTTTAAAACTGGAGGCACGTTAAACGGTTATTGTATCAAGAAGAAGAGAAAATGAATCTGTAGCTATTGACTAAAGTGTCTGCAGACAAAAAAAAGAATTTATAAAAGTAAACAATTTTTTTTTTTTTAATGAAACCTTTGTCCTGTTAAATGACAGGAATCTACATTCAACTAGCATAGTGTGATTTATGCTTATGGTAACAAGAAAACTTGAGGCAGAAAGTAATTTTCCACATCCACTGAACTTGCATTCATGTGAAAAAATCTAATGATTGTAATAGAACTACCTGTGGGAGTAAAATTTACTGCACAGTATGAAATGTCCAAGAAGGTTTAACATATGCTATATAATATTATACAGATGTTATGCAGTACGGGTTCTTCCTACGAGGTGCTGTCTGCTTTCTCGATAGCTCCCTGGCTCCTTAGTTCCACTGAAGATTACGAAGTTTTCAAGCTTTTGTAGAGTTTTAACCTCTGTGTGCTCAGTTCAGAAAAGAGTCAAAGGCTACAACTTTTTTCTTCTGTTAGTAGGTACATTCAGAGGTGCATTAAGGACATTTGAATGCAATTTAAAAAAATATTTGCTTTACTTTTTAGTTAAAAAGTGAGCTTGAATTCCTTTTTTTCTAGGAGTCTAGCTTTAGCTATCTAGAGCTATCTGTTATACTTCACATGAAGTTACTTAGTGCTTACATGATCCCTTCCAATAGCTCTGCTGTGACGGCAGTAATCTTCAGACGGATGGAGGAGGTCTTTATTGCTGTTTCCAATGCATGTACATCTTAAAGCAGCCAGTTTATTGATTTAATCATCCTTGAATATTAACGTCAACTGTAAGCCAAATCCTGTCTGTCTAACATGCATATGGTAGTTGCACTGTTCTAGAGAACTTTATGGAAGTAACAGGATTTAGCCCTTTCTAGTTTTAAAACATTTGAGCTTTTCTATGCTATACATCTATTTATCTATCCTTGTTATATTTTAAATATGTATGAAATTGATTCAGTTGACTATAACAGCTACAGTGCCACCATCGTACAAATTGAACAGGGGTAACTCTATGAGCAGACTTCTCATTTGCAAGCCAGTCGTTTTTGCCTTAGACATGTAAGAACTTCTGATATGATATTTTGAAAATGTCACAGAATGGAATATGTAACTGGTATAATATTTAATGAGTATTTTTGTATCAAAATATTTATGTATCTTTTATACTTATTTTTATATTATATGTAAAAACAGTGTGTATGCTGTGGAAAATGTTTTTGTTGAGCATATTCCCTGTCCACCTACTGAAGCCAGGTATTGTTAGTGGTTGCTGAATCCAGTAGCCTGATAGAAGTGAGACTGCTGCAGCTTCTTTTCCCGAGGTTCATCTGGTAACGAGTATGCATTCCTAATAGGCACACATACTCACAAACCATGTATTATATTTAGACACGTCCAGCCACACAGATCAAAACAAACAGAAACATTCAGCACTCATGCAAAAACAAACAGCACATGTGACCTCATCCTGTTACCCGCCGTGGCTGATCAGGATGAAGGTCCATTAATGGGAATATATATAATATACACCTGCACAAGGTGGATCCCTCCAGCAGCCGGGCTCAGACACTCAGTCTGCGCAGTAGCTGCCACTGGATCCCAGTTTCCGCAGTTGCTGGCACCTGGGCATGCAACCTCCAAGGCCGGTACAGATCCCCATGTCCCCTTGTGCACACGCAGACACAGAGACACACAGACACCCACACTGTGGGTCCCTCCAGTAACCAGTCCTAAACACTCAGCCTACCCAGTGACTGGCATGTGCATCTTGTCTCTGGCTGTCACACACATGCGCGCACACACACTCTCTCTCTCAGTCCGTCTCTGGACCCCGCGGTCTCTCTGGCAGTCGGCCTGGACCTCCAGGCGCCTCCAGTAGCTGTCTCCCTCACAGAGGTGCACACACGTATCCACCCCAGACTTATGGCCACTGCCATACCTGGCTCCCAAGCCACGTATCCTACTCCCTGAGTAGTTCAGCTTGATATTTGCTGGTGATTACATGGTGACTCACATACAGTCGCAGTGTACACGCAGTCTGGTCTCTCCAGTTACTGGCACCACAGACGCACAGTCCCTCTGACCCATGGTCTGACTCAGCTGCTGGCACTCAAATCCCCCCCGCCTCCCAGGCACACGCATGAGTCCCTCACTAAGATAAAGAGCTAGAAATGGGATTTAATAAGAAGACGGGACAGACTGCACTGATGGGCACAGGGCACGGCCAGGCAAGCATACTGACCAGCTGGAATATGGATATATAGATATCACTGTTTACATGTGACCATCCCCTTTTACCACCTTATTCGTCTATTTTCCCATGCTCGTTCCTCCCCAAAACACTTTGATCCCTCCCTTTGGCTCCTCCCTTAAACTTCTCATAGTAACTCTTGTGCAATGTCAAGAAGCTCCTCCTCTGCATCCCATCACAAATCCTGCACCCCCCTCAGTCTGAGGGGTGTCACCCCCAGCCCACGGGGTTGAAGGTCCCCTGGGACACCCCGGACCGAGGTGGGGAGCAGGTGGGGGCTCGTGTCTCTGAGGGGGTTATTGATGTTCCCCTCAATATTGAGGCCTGACCCTGTGTCTCACATGTCTGTGTGTGGGGAGAGGAGCCTTTTTTTCAGATAACCTAACAGATATGTAGAGGTGAACTTGCATCCTTCTCACATTGGTAGAATCTGTATACTAAATTTTCCAGCAGCAATGCATGTCAGTGGCTGAGCTGTAACACCCCCACCTCCCCACACCTCTTGGCAATAACAGCTCTCTTGGCGCAGCTGACAGACCTGTGACCACAGCAGTGTTAATGGGGTACCACTATAATTCACAGGTAGTGTTCATGGGATATAATCTAGTGTGACACTATACTAAGTAGTGCGTATTCCCCGCTCAGGAAAATGCCAGTTGCATCCCCTTCCACATAGTAATTTCAGCATCTCTGTTTCTGAAGATAATTTGAAAAGTAGAAGGAATCATCATCTTTTTTTTATACATTAAAAACCACTTTTCTGTAGGAAGCTGAAAGTCAGTTTGCAGCACAAAGGTAGGAATGCATTACAAGGTTTCTTAACAGATTTCTGTAGTCACAGTACTGGCTTAAAAACATCTGTGGTGAAACTGAAGGAGCTATTTGAGAAAAAGCAAACATATTTTATGCTGTGCATCTGCTCAGCATTACACCTGGAACCTCCTGGTACCTAAAAATAGATAAACTTGGAACATTGTTATCTACATAATTAAAAAAAAATTCAGGATTATAAAATTATCAGTTAAGAGGATGAAAACGTTGTATAGGTTGCATTTTTTTTGCGCAGTCCCTTTGGAAATGTTTTCAAACAGGTTTTGATATAAATCCAGTTAGAGGACTTATGAGAAAGAACAAACAGAAATTAATACTGTTCAGACCTTTAAACTTAGTGATAATATTTTTCTGAAGAGTGGCAATAAAAACATACTGACATATCATAAAAGGAATGAAAAGAAGCAGAAATATCTAGTGTTTTTAAGAATAGGTCTTTTGGCTCCAAAGGACTTGTGGATGAGGCAAAGACAATGGTGATGGCAAGAAGCAACAACAGACTATTTGATGTGAATTCTGGATCTTCTGGTGAGTATGACCACTTTCCTGTCACCAAACTTTTAGGCCACCTTGTATGTTTTTAAAATGTAGTGTACTTCTGGATTTTCAGGGGATAATATTTACTTATGATACTTTTATATTGTTACTGTAGGTAGCTAATGAAAGGGCAATGGCAATGACTTAAACACTCTCAAATCATCTTGTTTAAGTCTTCGTGATATGCTGTATCCAGGGTTGTTAGAATATTTAAGTGCTTCATTGAGTGTAGAACACACTTGACTGCTGGTTTAATCAAGAGGACTGATACTAGAGCATCTCGTACAAGTTTAAGGGTGCAATCTAAATCTTCTGAATTTAGGAGCTGGCTCCTTAAATGACAGCTGCTGAAATCAGGCTGAAACATTCATATAGATTCTTCCTGGATGTAATGGCTTGAGAAGTGAAGCCAGAAGAAATAGAAATTCAAACATATGTTGTGAAGTCATGGAATTTTCTCTTTCTGTGGTCTGTCAGGGCCTGAGCAGACAGCTTTAGAGGCTAGAATAAGACTTGTATTTTTGACCAGATTTTTTCATTATGTAAGCCTGAATCATAGAGTTCCGTCACATTTTAGTGGGTGGGATAATAAACGTGGGAGTAGTTCCCTCTTTCTGATCAGCTCTCACCCAACGTGGACAACTCTGGTTGACACTCCAGAAAGCACAGCAAATTATTAAATAATTACAGAACTCTTTCTTTAATTCATGTACCTCCCTGTTTTAGAGGCACTTAGTCCTTGATTAGATAGCTAAACTGCTGTTATTCCATGAGTGCACCCTCAGCATTTTGACTTGAAGCAGTAGACAAGTTGTGAAGTTAATCCTCCAATCAATTGCACTTATTACACATTGTTTTGGTTCAAAGGGAAATTTTGGTACATGCAAACCAGCTGTCTGTTAGAGGAAATTAAACTGGGAGCTCCACTCCAGCTGTGCACTTCATCACCATAAAAGTTCAATCTAGTGACTGATCCTTCATAACATATATATGGTGATGATGTTTGGTCCAGGGGACCAGATTAAAGCTAGTCTAAAGTAAAATCACAGACCGTGCAGGGTGTTGCTGCTGGGTCTCATCACCAACTGTTTTGATCTACTGGTCTTCCTCTGTTGTGCTAAATGACTTACTATTATAAACTATGTCAATCAATACCTTTAAATATATAGAATAGAATAGAATAGAATAGAATAGAATAGAATAGAATAGAATATATGCAGAAGCATTGTATTTGTCTTAAAAACAATGTTTGTTTCATAATATTACTTTTTGAAATGTTATTTTTGTTCATAGAAGCCATGTAAAAAGCTATTTGGCAAGGTTTTTCTCCCAGCGAATGAACATGGAGATGAAGATATCGAAAGCAAAGCCCTATGTGTTTGATCTTTCCTGACCTAATCTGTAGTTCCTTTGGCAGTTATAGGGATGACGGGCAATCTTTGTTGAATTTGTTCCTGTCTCACTGAGATAGAAAGTCAATCCAATTCTCCATTTCTCAAGTCTATGTGATAACAACTAGTGCCAATGTTTTGTCAACAGTATTCTCATGCAGGTCTTTATATGACAATCAGTATACATTGAATGGAAACCATATACAACAGGAAGGTAGATAACAATTGTGTCGATATTTTAGGGTTAAGTGCATTAGGATTCAGTGTCAAACAAAGCGCAAAAGTGAATATTAAGTAATTTTTTTCCTTAAGAATATAGAAGTGCTCTATTTGAATGCTATATGAAGGTCATGCTGATCTAGCAACATTTTAAATGATCATCATAAAATTATTCTTGGATATTAAAATGTAGGGTAGAGTACATGTTTTGAAGTTATATTACTGGGTACATGTGACATACAGTTAACCTATTGAATATAATCTATAAGCACATTCACGAGGAAGATAGTACAGAATGCAAGCTCTTTAATTTAGCTGCAAAGGTATAATGAGATCCAGGGATGTTACTTCAAGGTGAAGCTATATAAATTCAAGGTTGGAAAAGAAAGTACATATTTCTGAAAGTAAAAGTAATTAATCTTTATAAAATCTTATCTAGGGAAGTGGTGGATTTTTCACTGCCTGAAAACTTTAAATAAATCCAGTGACTTACAAAAAGAGGTTCTAGCTAAAAAAGGAGCTGTGGGCTTATATGGCTTATAATGGAGAAATTATTGGGGAGATTTCTATGGTGTGTGAATGTAAGAGGCTAGACAGGATGATTGTCATGGTTCCTAGGACTCAAAGGCTACCAGCTTGTCTGCTTGTAACTTAATCAAGGTTTGTGTTCTAAAAGGGAGAAAAAAAGAATTTATCACTTTGTGTCTTAGTAGACAAGGATTTAAAGCGATACAAGCTCTCAGTTTCAAATCACAGTGCTTTTGTAGGCAAATCTTCTGAATTAACAAAGCTGAGATAAGCAGTGACGGTTGCTATAATACTTTGAATTCATGAACAAAGTGTCACCAAATATTTGGTGGATTTTTCTGACGTAGATAAGAGTATCAAGTTTCTATAACAGTTTGAATTAATGAACAAATGTGGTTTAACCCCAGCTGGCAACTAAGCACCACGCTCCTCCCCGCGGTGGGATGGGGAAGAGAATCGGAAGGGTAAAAGTGAGAAAACTCCTCGGTTGAGATAAAGACAGTTTAATAGGTAAAGCAAAAGCCACGCAAGCAATCAAAGCAAAACAAGGAATTCATTCACTACTTCCCATTGGCATCAGGTGTTCAACCACCTCCAGGAAAGCAGGACTTCATCACGCGTAACAGTTACTTGGGAAGACAAATGCCATCACTCCGAACGTCCCCCACTTCCTTCTTCTTCCCCCAGCTTTATATGCTGAGCGTGATGTCATACCACTGATTATTTGGTGTGTACTTCTGAGGTGGGTGAGCAACATCTTTAACGAATGTCAGAAGTTTTGCTATAATGCCAGGAGCTAATCAGTAATTTTTGCAGTAAAATAATTACTATTATTATGTGTTTATATTACAGTGTTATCATTTATGCATTCATTCTGTAGTACTACCCAAGTTAATCAGGTTAAAATGGGTTCATTAGATTAGGTTCTTATTGTAATGAAAAGGCTAAAGTATTTCTGAGCTATTTATGTTACAGGATATTTCTGATTTTAAAAACAGACAAGATACAGGGGGAGAACAACCGAATAAGAGTATGGAAGGGAAAATATAAGGAAATACTTTTCTAATACAGTGTGTATACATATCTAATATACCATATGTATATGGGTTATACATATATAATATATCATTTGGAAACTTCCTACTTTTTTTTTTTTTAAAAAGGATCATACAAGAGTCCTTAACATTTCATTGAAAAGTTTCTGAACCATTTAAAATAAATGAGAAGAACTGACTCCACAAAAATTTCTCTGAATACAATTAAAAAAAACCCCACAACTCCCAGGAGATTTCTTAGTAAAGGAGAGTTTAAAGAACGGTCAACAGATTTGAACACTTCAAAGTATTGTGAAATAATTGAAAGATAGGGAGAGGAGAATCATATAGACAGAAACGTTTACCTTAGATTTGTAAGAAATGGAAAACAAAATATTCAGATTATGTAAACTGTGAAAAACTGCCTATTATTTTCAAGTGTGCTAACAATAAAATCAAGACATTCTGCAACAAATGCACAGGTATTTCCTTTTTGGCTAGAAGATTGTCGTCGTTTAACCTGGCAGGCAG
>NW_009210345.1:0-15439 GCF_000690835.1 Fulmarus glacialis
TGATGGAATGATGTGAAGTGAGTCCTGATGTCATACGTTACAAAGGCGTTTGGTATTCGACAGCCTGCAGTAAGGCTGTGCTTAAAACTTGGCTGTTGCATGCTGCACCACCTTATAGGTGGTACGGAGGCGTTGCAGGGAGCATTTCACCAGAGTAACTGTGGTTCCAGCTGCCTCCATTCTTCCTGCCCCACTGTCCATCCCTGCCACACTTCAATTATCTCACCCGAAGGCAGGATTTTAAGGTTGCTACAGTAAACTGCTCTTCTGCGGTGCAGTTCTTCCCTCCCTGACTGGCAGGAGGCCATCACAGTTAGATGAGAAAGCTGAAACGAGATTAAATTAATCCCATGTTTAAATTCATATTCAAACCCACACGTGAATAGGGGAAGCTTCACACATGATGGGCCATTCACTGTGTCTGTACTTAAAATAACTCAAGAGATTTCCTGCAGTGAATCTCTTAACCTAAAGCTGATTCTTTTTTTCCCATGTACCTGGTCCAAATTTTTCTTTATTCTTTCGGATGTCAGTGTCTGCAAAACTTTAATGTGCAGGAGCCAGCTTGCTGTCAGAGATAAGCGTCGTATCCTGCCTGCTCCAAGGAGCCTCCTCCACTGGAAGTGCTGGAATGAACTTATGACAAATACAAGGAATGAAAGTCTCTCTCAAATGCACTTTCTGGCATGACTTAAATTAGCTGAAATTGCTGACATTTTGCCTTTTTCAGATGCGTGTCAGTGTCCATAGACTTTTATTTCAAACAATGGAAAATTACTGAGTTAAATGTTGTTAGAACAACAAATCCGGGAGACGCTAAGTGTATGTTAGGTGAAGGTTACTGCAATATATCTGGGTCCTGCGGTACATGTGTTGTAAAGGCAGAGACGTGCAGTCTCCAACCTTGGCTGATCTCACCAAACTGAAGGATACCACCATTCCAAATGCCATAATTCTGCCTGGAACTTTTTGCTTTCGTATTATGTTTAATTTGGACGGGCTGAACATCTCCAGTGAAAGAAAGGTTTAATGACAGATCATTTCACTTGAACCAAAATGTTTCCTTAAAGACAAAGAAGTTCTTTGCCTGCTGGTGGATTCTCCCATATTGGTGTCAGTGGCTCTGCTCTGGACTAAAACTAAATCTAGAATAAGTGACGCTTTCGTGTTGAAGAGAATCAGAGCTCTTCAGCAACTTCAAATCTCCGCAGCCATAACTCTCTAATCGACAGAAGTCTTGGTTATTAAACATGCGGCTGATAACGCCGTCTTCTGCATCTGAAGGCTGTGGTTAACCTAAACGTACAAGTCTGTGCGGTCAGTGTCCGTACATAGGTTTGTCACATTCTTTGTTTATATAACTGGTGGAATCCAGGACGTGAATCCCCGTCTTTCTCCTGAAGCAAGTTCTAAAGGGGCCAGAGGTGCTGTGCCCTCCAGTGGCGGTCTCCCGCTCTGGGCAGCGGCTGGGCTCCGCACCACGGCCGAGGGAGCCGAGGTGTGATCCACCCGCCTCCTCGCATCTTCCTCTTTAGAGCTGGCGAGGTACGACACGAGCCAACCACAGGTGTGTGGTCTGCAGATAGAAAACGCGCTGTGAAAAGCTGATAAATACCTCGAAAGAATTTATTAGATGTCGAGGTAGCAGCTCATTTAAAAGTAAAGATTCAGTGTCCCCTCTCTTATTGAAACCACCACCAATTTCAGACTTCTCTGTTGTTAACTGCTGATGAATAAACATTGACAGTATCTGAAAATTTAAAGGCTAGTTCCTGTTTTATTCCAAATTTACACTGGCAACGGTATTTAATTAATTTCAAATTTACTCTGTAGTTTACTTTTAGAAAAGAGTTTAGCCCTGATGTTTTCAGTGAGTGAAAATTAATTCCTTCTTAAACTCATTTGGCTTTTGTCTCGTTTTTAATTGGCGAATCACGACATGTCCACTAGCAACATGTGTGCCCCGTCTGTGCTTGGTGACTATATTGACAGTGCAACTTGGTGTAAATGTGGGTGTTGTGGCTCTTACCTCTGTAATCCCCAGTTCCAGGTGCGGGGTTCACTCGCCTTTTCTGTTCAGCATATTGGAGACTCTTCAGGTGCACAGAGTACCCCCAGACTCACTCTACCACCCATTTTGACTCCTAATTGGAGTGAGCTGCTGGGAAATGCCGAACGTGCGGGTGTCTGAAGCGCTGCCTGTCTGCTCACTGTAATGCAGAACTCGGGGTTGCAGAGCTGTACTCGGGTGCCTTTCTGAAATGGGGGTTCAGAGCGTGAAGCCACCAGCTGCAGTAAGGTGCTGCACGGGAACTGGAACCCTCTGGTCTTTTTTCCTGTTAAAAATGTGGTTTTTCAGCCAATTATTTCTGCTGCATAATGGTAGCATGGTTACATAGAAAGAAGAGCATTGATTGTAAGCCTTGGATTGATTGCATGCTCAATTGATAGCCGTTAGATTAAGTGATTGACCATTAATCCTTCGTTTTCTTCCCATGTTTTCCAGCTAAACAAATTGAACTCTCTAAATCTCTCACTTCTAGGCATCTTCCCTGTTCTTCAGCTGGTTTCGAGACTAATATATTCACTCTGTGATGTTTAAGCAACTTTTGAAGGATGCAGACACAGGCACTGAGTGCTGTCTTGCTAACAAGGAGGTAAGATCACCCTCCTTGCTCCTGTTTGCACGTGACATGGCCAAGGATCGCGTTGATCATCTCTGCTCTCACCATTGATCATCATTGCTCATCACCAGCTCTCGTTGAGATGCTCATCCATTAGGACCCTCACTCCCTTCCCTATTAAGTGATCTCCAGAGTAACTGCCCTCTCCTTTAAAAAAAAGACTGCTGTTCTTTTTCTTAGCTGCATGTCTTTGCATGAAGCTTGGTTAAAGCGGTGGTTTTGTTTCAGTGGACTCAGCCTCTCGAGCAATCTGTGTTTTTCTGCATCACTGATAACTCTCGTCTTTATTTGTCAGCCTGCAAACTTCTGTGCCATTTGCCGATTTTGTCAGCAGCCATTTTCTGGTTGAGTCTGGGGAAAATACAGCCTAGCTGCCTGGCCTGTTTCTGGTCTTCGCAGAACTTGCTGTAATTACATGCAATTGATCTTGGTTCTAATGTGGGAATCATTTGTCAAGATCTTTGTTACTTTTAATCCACTTAATACGGGCTTTTTTAATACTCTCTTGCACTATTTTTTTCTCACACTGTCATGAAGTAATAAATCAAATGTCCTACACAGCCCATCCGCATTATGTCTGTGCTGTTGCCTTTTCAATGAAACACTGAATTTCACCAGGAGGGGGATTACATTTATATCCTTTAATTCTGTATTGATTGCATCCCCTCAAATTTCATTATTTGCCTCTGAACAGCTCTGTAGTTATGTGGAAGAAGTTGAATAGTTGCAAATACTACTTTTCTTCCAGTCTCCTGGAATTTCTCCAGGTTAAGAATAAATCACTTTTAAGATCAGAGTGCCAGAGATTTGTCCAATTCTGGTTTTAGGATCTTTTACCAAATGTTGTTCTGATGTAAAAATTTCTATTAGTTAATGTTTGACAAACTAATGTTTGACATCATTGGTGGACTGAAAGATGTCTTATCTCCTGTGCTATAACAATGTCAAACAGTTCTTCCTGTGCTCAGTATTTTGCCAATTTTACTACTTAGAGCTCCAGGTGGGCTTGTAACGTCGCTAGGTTTCGTTCATTGTAATACCTCACAGTATTGCCAGCTGTGAGTTTCCACTGATGTTTTTTTGTTATGATTGGAAATTTATATTGATTTCTATCTAATATCTCTTCTAAAATTTTTTACAGGTAACTTTTTTAAACTAGATTTTCCTTCTAACTCTCCCAAAAACCCCTACAAAATACATACTGAAGTCTTTTCTGGCCCCGGAAGGGAGATTTTTAGCCTCCCCAAGGGACTGAACCCAAATCCATAGAATAGTTTGAGCATCAGGTTAGAAGTCGGATGTTCCTTAGGTCAAACCCTGTCTCTAGCCTAGACCTGCAGGGTGGCACTGCTCAGGTCATGCAGGTTGGTCCTGTCTTTAAATCAAAGATAACAGCCGTTGCCTGTTTCTCTGGTTTGGTCTGGGTGATTAATTTCTGTCTGAAAACAACTGGCATTGCGCAGTGGAGAGAACCATTTCTCTCCGTGGGCTGTGGTCGAGGCTGAGATCGCTAGCTCAGGCTTTAACAAGGCTTGGCCATCTCCCTGCAGTTAAAATAAATCTTACTGTTAGCGGTGGGATGTAGCCGACAGTGCCCATAAAATTTCACGGGAGCTTAGCTTTCGATCCACTGTGTTTGGGAGGCTTCAGCCTTAAGTGTAATTGTTTTTGTTAACATTTGAAATACAGAGCAGCCGTGTCTTTCTCTTCTGCTTGGGAGTAGCTTTGGGAGCACGTTTTGTTTGTGAAATGGCAGTTAACTGCTACTTTTTTTTGTAGCAGACTTCTCAAAAGCCTGTGGGGGAGACGTAAGATCTTCAAGCAAATTCTGGCAGCTGGAGTTTCCCGATAACAGGTGATGCTACAAACATGGTAGTGTGTTTGTTGTAAAATTCTAGAGTTTTCTGACTCTCATGGTTGAATGTTTGCACCGTTTAGGCTCAAGCTAATAAACTCATAAATATTTGGGGGTTTTGTTTGTTTTTTAGATAAAATTATTTGACCACCATGAGTTGGAGTTTTCTGACCCGTCTGTTAGAGGAGATCCACAATCACTCAACCTTTGTTGGCAAAATCTGGCTGACAGTGTTGATTGTATTTCGGATTGTCCTAACTGCTGTGGGAGGAGAATCCATTTACTACGATGAACAAAGCAAGTTTGTGTGCAACACGGAGCAGCCTGGCTGCGAGAATGTTTGTTACGATGCTTTCGCTCCTCTTTCGCATGTGAGGTTTTGGGTCTTTCAGATCATTCTTGTTGCCACTCCATCTGTGATGTATTTAGGCTATGCAATTCATAAAATTGCCCGGATGGTGGAACACAGCGAAGCCGATAGAAGAATCAGAAGCAAAAGCTTTTCCATGCGCTGGAAACAACACCGTGGCTTAGAGGAAACTGAGGAGGACCACGAGGAAGACCCGATGATGTACCCAGAAATAGAGCTGGAAAGCGAACGGGAGAACAAAGAGCAGCAGGCCCCTGCCAAAGCTAAGCATGATGGCAGGCGGCGAATCCGTGAAGACGGACTCATGAAAATTTATGTCCTGCAGCTTCTGGCGAGGACTGCGTTTGAAATCTGCTTTCTCGTGGGTCAGTATTTTTTGTATGGCTTTGAGGTCAGCTCCATATTTGTGTGCAGCAGGAAGCCGTGCCCGCACAAGATAGATTGTTTCATTTCAAGGCCAACCGAAAAGACCATTTTCCTGCTAATAATGTACGGGGTGAGCTGCATGTGTTTACTTTTGAACGTCTGGGAGATGCTCCATTTGGGACTTGGCACTATCCGGGACACGCTGAACAACAAGAGAAAAGAGCTGGAAGACTCTGGTACCTATAACTACCCTTTTACTTGGAATACGCCATCTGCTCCTCCTGGCTATAACATCGCGGTCAAGCCAGAGCAAATGCAATATACTGAACTGTCCAACGCCAAAATGGCCTACAAACAGAACAAAGCCAATATAGCTCAGGAACAGCAGTATGGAAGCAACGAAGAAAAAAATCTGCAGAGGGAAATTAAAGTGGCTCAGGAGCGCCTGGACCTCGCGATCCTGGCTTACAACAACCAAAACAATCCTAGCAGTTCCAGAGAGAAGAAATCCAAAGCAGGCTCAAACAAAAGCAGTGCCAGTAGCAAGTCAGGAGATGGGAAGAACTCTGTCTGGATTTAATGTTGGCTAAGTTTATATATTGTGTTTTTTCTCCTAGTTTATCATAACCAGCAACCCCTTGAATAATGGCTTCCATTAAGTAAATATTTGACTCTGCTTATTTTCAGGGATACCGTTGGCTAGTGATTCAACCTCTCAGAAGGGGTTTATACGCATATTCTAGGATTATAGAACTTTATTCTTCTGTCTTCCAAGTCAGGAGACAAATAGGTATATTTAAATCATTCTCATTGAACGGTTTATGCTGTATGTACAGTATTATAGTACATTTATTATGCACAATTTTTTGTATTTGTACACTGGATCTCTGACGTTACACTTTTTTATATTAATGAGGAGAAAGCAATGGGTAGCTGTTAGCATTTTGCTGGTTTTATTACCATGGCCTGCAGTTTCATCGTTGTTCTTCCTTGTTTTAAACGTAAAACTTTCTATGCTGCGTTTCACAAGTGCCTTGAACATGCACACAGCACAGAGGAGCCTCCAGTTATCCAGGCAGCCCACGGGTGCCAGTCACTGAGCAGCAGAGCAGTGGAAGATTTGGAAAACATCTGTTAATGGTGCTCTTGTCTCTGTCTTTTAGAAAAATGATGTGCTACTTATAAAATGGAAGTGTCATACTATAGCTGTTATGTGCTACAGTTTTTTTCGCCCTATGGAAAATTCTTATAGGAAAAACGTACGTGTGTGAGAGTACTTGGGTTCAGAGTAAGAGTGCCAGCCGTAGTGCAGAGAAGGCTCAGACCTCCCTGCAAGCTTTATGCAACAGGAAGAAAGAGAGACTTCAAACTCCTGTAAAACATCCAAAAAAAAGTAAATAGAAATTACTGGATTCAGTAATTCCACATATTTATGTGATATCTATGGAAATGGATGTTTTTGAGGTCTGTTGTTACATAACGCCGCGCTCCCCAAGGGCCTGAAGTTGTTACGATACCTTTTGGATAAGATTTCTGTTTTTTCCAAAGTAATCTGGTTAGATGGAGTCATGGTAATTTTGTTTCTCCGTGCATTACACTCGAGGAAGAACCTTCCTCCCCCCAGCCAGGACACACGAGCTGTCTGTAGGAGTTTTTACAAAGCCCTTTCCAAATACTGGTGATATTGCCTTATTCCAGACCCCTCGTCCTTCCATTATGTCTGAGGAATTCAGTTCAGACAGAGCAATATGTATAATTTAGATTTCTGCTTGAGAGACCAGTCAGATTTGGCGTTCTGTGGTTTTGGCATTAAACTTGAATTTATAATTAGAAAAAGGAGAATGCGGTGTTTACTGCCTTTGGCAGTGTCTTTTTGGCAAGGATGCACATTAATGTTTGAGAGATGCTGAAAAATGTGTATGCTTTTTGCTACTATTTATAATGTATTCAGGACCTTGCTCCGTTCTCTTTTTTTGTTAGGTTTTGGGGCATTTTAATATATTTTGGGGGCCTGTTTGAAGCGGAACTGTTCTGTTTCGGGGCTACCTCAGTCCTTAGTGCCCTCGTTACAGCCTGGTCAGGAACAGGATTGAGAAGTAGGGCTCCGTGGAGGACACGGGTAAACCTGTACTCCGTTCCAGTCCCGCAGAACACCTAAGCGTAGGCTTTACGTTAAATTTGAACTAAAGGGATATGAGTGCATGCTTGCCATTATCCTCTACCCAAGCACTTGCTGAAAATAGGTATTTTACTGAATTGTTTTCAGTCTGTTTTCGCTCTGGGATGCCAGGCAGTCCAGGCATAGATCCCAGCTATCTCTCAGCTCTGCTTTAGAGAGGCATAAGTGTGCCCAGAGCCAGCACAACCCTCTGCGAGAGGTCAGCGAGAGCTTCTCCAGTTCACCTCCAGCAGAGACGTTTGGAAGCAAACTTGCTTTCTGGCTTTTTGTTTAGCAGTAACTCCTGGCTGCTGCTCCGGGAAAGGGGCAACCTCTGAATTTTGTGCAGAAAAGTTTCAGGGTGATTTCTTTAAGTAAGGTTAAGTAAGTAACACAGTAAGTATATAGCAGTTTTTAAAAGCTTAAGTGGACTTGCGGGCAGGGACAGCTAGTCAGCGAGATGGGACTAGCTGTGTGCGGTGAGAGGGAGTTTATTAATCGTGCTCCTCTAATTAAACAGGAGTCTGAAGAGAAGTGTGCTGCCTGAAGATGGGCAGAGAGGCTTTGCCAGCAGAAAGCTGGGAGTGCGATGGAGAAGCTGGGTGGAAAATATGTTGCCTGAAAGTACTTGGGAAAGACATTTGGAGCCTGGAGATAAACAGGGATGCGTGGCTACAATCCACTCATTATCCCCGACACTGGCTGGGTTGTTCTTTTCAGCGTCGCAAAGGGCTTACGTTGCTCTTAACCCTTTGCGGAGGTTTTGGAACAGCCTTTCACCAGCCAAGTGGCAAGAAGTGAAAATCCGTAGCCCTTGCTGCTCTCTACACAAACTGCAGTGATTTCTTATTAATGACTTAAAATCAAATTGGTTGATGGAGCTGCTTCACCCGTTATTTGTATTAGCCCTTTCCCAATTAACGATCTAAACCGTTACCCGCTTAAAGCCACTGTCTCAGGTCAGTCCTGTGAGCTTTCGTCCACACCAGTAAATATTCCCGTTAGTGTATAGAATATTCCAATCCCAGCACTGAATTAATTCTGAAAATGCGAAGTAATGGAGCTGTTTCTATTACTGTTTCTTTGTTTCCATTTTAATTGTGTATAAAGTGCACATTTTCTTTGAAACTGAGTGTTTGTTATTAGTAGAGGATATCTGTTAAAGCTCTAAATGTTCATGTCTGTGACTGTATTCAGTTTCAAAGTATCGGGCTTGATTTTTCCTTTTGAAGAAATGATACATGCATTACTTTAAAATGCTCTTTTGCTTTGGCTTAATGTAGGCCATTCTGAAATAAACATTCAGAAGAGACTTTTGCACAAAAAATACTGAACGTAACTTGGGTTTGTCTTGTCATTTTCTGGTTTTGGATGCAGTTTTGGGGGAAAAAAAAAAATCTATTAAATCCAGTGGATTACTCCAGTCTGAGTGAGATGGCTTCTTTTTTCCAGCAATAGAATATGCTCCAAATATGTGAGTGAGGGAGAGGGATATTTTAATGATTTGTCTTAGAGCCACAACTTGGAATTTTTATATATTTGACCTTGTTTAGTGTAATAAGAGTCGGTTAGAAACTAACTGTGCCTTTCTGCATGTGAGTTGCTCTTCAGTGACAAGAACAATTGCATTAAAAAAAGAAAAATCTATAAACTTTGGAAGTCAGACCTTGAGAAGGGTACCACTTATGAAAACATGAAAATCTGCATTTGTGCATATGAATGAGCATGCTGATATTGTCCAGTGAACTGTGCAGCATTAGCTGGCCTAATTTAGCTGCAATTTTCAAAGGAACATATGGGAGCTGGCTGCCCAGCTCCTTTTAAAAGTTGCAGCTGAATGCCCGTCTGTTTTGCCGTCACAAAAGATGGCTTTTTAAGTGTCGCATGCTTTTCCCTCGCTGCAAATTTGGCCTCAAAATTGGAAGTATATCTAAGGAGGCATTAACTGGTTTGCCGTGTCATGCAACTGCGAGAAAGCTAGAAGTGAGATGGATTTGGTGGTGTGGGCTTGGAATAAAAAGCTGTTTGTTCAGAGTTAAAGAAAAAAGCAGCCATATAGGCAAGGACAGTGCTGCTCCTGCTCCCAGAGCACGTTGTGTCCCGAGCCTCGGCGAGGGCTGTAATGGCAGAAATCGGTGACGGTGACCGAGGCAGGATCCAGCAGTGATAATTGTGTGTGTTTTTTTAACTGCCAGGTTACCTGAGCATCCTGCAGTCTCCACGGACTGGGAAATGCGCGCGGAGCGGGGAACAGCCCAGACGCAGTCGCCAGCTCCGTGCCCAGGCAGGGTGACACCGGCTTTAGCCACGCGGCACGGGTTCAAGTGCAGGGATAGCCGAGGAGCTGCAGCGGGGCCTGGGCTCCTGCTGCGTCGCCTCTGCTGCTCCAGAAGGACACTTAACCTCGCTGTTATCTTTAAGCATGTGACTGTCTCTGTATGAGTCAATGCAGCCAGCTACAGGCATCCAGCTAAGCGTGTGCTTAAGTGTTTTAAAGTGCAGAAGCCTTCATTTAACAACGAATTTGCAGCAAGAAATTCTGAAATGCTTCAGGCATTTATAACCGTAACTGAAAAAGAAGGGTACGGTTGCAGCGCTCTTCGCTTGCGATACGTCTAATAGAAGCCATCATGTGATGGCTGTGTTGGATCTTGTGCTCAGAAACAGACCGGGAGTAGAAAACCCAGAGGTCAAAGCTGGGATCGTACACCGTCACCCCAGCTTGGTTCAGTTGCTCCGTGCAGATGCACGGTGCTGTTTGAGATGCCCCTGGGTGTTTTGTGTGGCCTCCAGCTGCTGCTGCGAGAGGGTGCGTCTCCCAGGGGTCCTGTGTCACATCTGCCAGCAGATGCCTCGGGTGCTTGAGGACCTCTCCGACAGCACCACGTGCCTAGACATGATCCCAACTGATCCTTTGTGTCTCTGGGCAGGCCAGCTGACGGTGCCACCTTGTTTTCTTCTGCTATAAAGCGAGGATAACGCCACTTATTTCATACCGGGTATTGCAAGTATAAATTAGATCCTCTGCGGAGTAATTTTCCTGTTGGAAGCATAGGCTAGGGGTTTAATATTGTTAGCATTAAGTTTTCCTGACTGTAGTTTAGCTACAATCTTGTAGCAACCACGCCGTTCTTCTTGTAGCTAGATTTGTTAGTAATTCAAGATTTTTTGATACTGGCCGCATAACTTGCCAGCTACGAGGTTACTTTCAAAAGGAGCTGTTTATTGAGATGCGCACGGTTGCTCTTGGGGCGTTTGTGGCGTGCCTAATTCCTGTGAATCGGACATGCTGTGCTTTGCACGTTGTGCTGTTACTGTGAAACAGTTCCTGAAAGACGGATCCGTTTGTGAGAGTTAAATTACGGTTTGCTGTTAATGGCGTAACTAGATATAATCCACCTTTCTACAGCAGCATGGAAAGGAGCTCAGGGGCTTCTGCTCCTTCGGGGCTTGCCATTCATTTTCTCTGTATCAGAGGAGACTTCAAATATCAGTTCATCATTGCTTGGAAAATGACATTTTGTTTTCTACAGCATGACATTATCGTTGTGTAAAGTCTGTGTTGATAGCTGGGGAAAAATGCCTTAGAAGAGGGATTTAGAGGCATCTGATCAATGGTCATTGGTGCTATGAAATAGTTTCTATACAGTTCAGATTTTGCTGTCCTCCTCCCTTTTATTTTTTTATTGAACAGGATGTTCTGGTTACTCTTTGTCAAAGGACATGTCGCCTGTTTGTGGACCCGAGCCTGCTGCTTCCCCAGGAGCAGAACTGAGGCCCCTGCGGCTGCGTCCAAATTGACTTGCGGTCGTACGCCCTGGGGTTTTTTACGCATGACCCTTGTTCAGGTCTGTGACTGAGCTGTGACTTCTGCTGCCTCGTGGCCTGGATTTCCTCTGTGTGGAAACAAAGTCTGGCCGAGCAGGAGCTGGAGCTGCGAACCCGCTTTCTCTTTAGAGACGGCCACGGCGTGTGCCTGAGCCCGGGGGCAGCCGTGGGGCCGAGTCCTCTGGTTTGAAGCGATGCAGACCCCTGTGTCGTCTGTAACACGCTTGCCAGGAGGTTAGTCTTGGTATTCAGATGGAAGTTCGGATCCCAATCTCTGGCGATGAATGACATCTCTTAAGTCGGCAGACAAGCGGTGATATGTTTTAGCTTTGTTGTGAGTACTGGAAAGCATTGTGCCAACTTCTCAGCTTTCATCGTGCCCTTATTTAAAGACATATTGTGACTTAAGTGAGTTAGTGGGTTTTTTTTCCCCTCTAAGTATTTCTTATCCCCAGAAATTCAGTATTCCCATTTATGAATGTTTGCCAGGCTTTTTATATCTTTTTCCATAAACTTGAAATCACCTGAAAATCCACTATCAGAAAACTTTTTAAAAAGCCTGTTCTGTATGGAAAATGTTTTTGGTAATCCATTGTTATTAGCAGGTGTCAGTATGTACGTGTCTATCGGTAGTTTTGGAGCTACCTCATCGCCTTTGGCTGTTATTCCCCCTGACTTTTTGTGCAGGGGAGAAGCTGAGGGGATTTGACCCTTGAGACCTGAACTTAAATGTGATGACTCCAAGCTCTGAAACAAAATTCCTCTCTCGCTTTATATTGCTGATAGCAATATTCCTTTTGTCTCTCTGAAGCTGGTATTACAATATTGAGCAATTCGTTGCTGCATATATTCTTATATATGAAAAATTAAGACTTAATGCATTGTAGAGATCCTTTGAGTGTTTGCATTAATTGGAATTACACCAGAGACCACAGCAAGTCCCCCTGTTGTGCACTGGTGAAAAATGCTGTGAAAATACGGAGTTACAAAGAGAAGTTTGGTAGTCTGTGGTTTTTAATGGAGGGAAGAGACCCCTGAAAGCGCCGTACCCGCTGCTCAGGTCAGCTTTATCCGAAGTACCTGCCCGGAGGAGGACGAGGAGCACCGGGACAGGAATCAACTTTCCTGGAACTTGCTCAGCAAAGCACCGCATTTCATTAATTGGTTCCAGCGCTAATTGAAGGCTGGTGGTCTGTGCACAGGTATGTTGGATGTTTTATAAACTCTATAGCCTCCGTAAGAGTCCACCCTTTGGAAGGAGCTGGTTTCCCTTGAGCTGAGGGTGACCCTCCAGCCCAGACGCAGCCTGTTAGCTGACATGTAAAGCATGAATCAGAAAATGTGGCAGATTAGTCAACCGTATTTGGTAATAAACTTGTTATCGTTTCAAAAGGTCTTTGAGGGAGCTGTTGAAAAGTCAGTTTGATTACATCAGCTGCACGCTGAATTTCTATGGGCTTGTAGCTGGAACACACTCAGCGTGCGAGATTAACACATAGGTTCCCTGGGAGTATATTTTCCATATTCTCCAAGAGAAAAATAGATAATTTTGCTTATGTAAACATGTGCAATATATTATATATTGTGTTATATATATGTTATATATGCAGTATTATATAAATGCTCTTAAAATGAGGTGGAAAGAGACGTGGAAATGTACAGTAAGGATCTCTGAAAATTAGGGCTGGATTAATCTGGTAAATTTTGTGATGATTCAGAGAAGAAACGTGCTAAATGTCAACGTTCTGGACATCAGTCGCTGCCTTGTTACGGAGCCGCGTAAGAAATTGTTCGGCCAGATAAGATGGGTTCTTCTCACAAGCCAGGTAAAGTGCACAAGAGCAGTGCCGTTGGTGATGGGAGCACAGGAGGGAGAAGGGGGAATTGCCAGTGTGGAGGGCAGAAGGAACTGTGCTCTTGGTCTTCAGACCGTATTTTCATATCTTGGTGTAAATTTTGGATATTTTGGTATTTTCATTGATTTTTTTTTTTTTTTCCTTCCCCATCCCACCCCTCCCACTCCCTCCATCAAATGTACTCATGGAATTTGCAGGTAGGATGGAACCAGGAGGCGTTTTGTAAAGCTGGTGAAGGTTTGGAGACAGGAACTTGCTGTATCAGTGCTACGGACCTGGCGTGACCTGGGGGTGCGCAGTGTTCCCCCTCCTAGAGCAAAACTGCTTTTCAGCGTGGAAATGTGAGCAGCCTTGCCCCATTTACTGACATCTCTCTTCAGTCTTCCTGCGGGTGCTTGTTGACTTCAAGCAAATTAAAGGGAAGTTCGGGACACTGCCAGTCCCATAAAAAGAGGGGTGGCCAGAAGTGCTTCTGTTGAAAACGGGTAAGAATATGTATTATTGGGGGTTTTTGTGGTGTGGCCGGGCAGCTGCCAGATCACGGAGCAGCACCTGCAGCCTGCCAGGGGATGGCACGGTGGAGGTTATGTGGCCAGAAGCCTTGCAGCAGTAAGAAGCTTCTAAAGTAAGAAAAGAGATGTGATTATATCAAATAGAAAATGAGTTTATTAAATGAAACACAGGGTGCGAGGTACAGATAGATGTTTTGCCTCCGCGCAGCGCCTGAGTGTGATCCACCTGGCAGTCTGATGTCGTACAGTGTCTGGCACTCCCGTCTGAGGCAAGTCCTTGCTGCTACGTGCGTTGCGATAGCACCTAGATGCTGCAGGGCAGACTGGGGACCACGGTGCCCTGCAGGTAGAAAAATAGCCACCTCGTCCTAAATGTTAGAAGCATGTAGCGAGACAGAGGGCAAGCGGGAAAGCTTTACACCTTGGTTCGCCCAGAATGTGGTATTTCCAAGAAAACTCAAGCTGCCCTGAAGTTTTCCTTTGTCAGTATATCTTTAGATCACACTGTCCCTGAATATTTCTCCCCTATATACTGGGGGAGGGGGGGCAGTTCATTGCTGGACCATCACGGGAGGGGACGAGCTCAGGAGTATGCCACCAGGCTGTGAAATTAAATTCTGGTTTAATTGGTGGCTCCAAAATCTGGTTTCTTGTCATCTGTTGCCTTTTCTTGCTGACTAGCTGGTTGGAGCAGCAGTGTTACATAATGACCCGGTTGTTTTTTTAACAAAAAAGTGAGTTATGATCCTCCGCAATGCTAGGATTTTATGCATTTCCTATTTGTATGCATATTTTGATGGCTGATAAAAGAAGATCCGTGTTAAGAAAGGAGATTCCAGAAAAACGATAGTAGCCGGTGCAGGGGTAAGGAGATAGTTATATAAACTGCTCTGACCCGGAGGGCCACAGTACTGCAGATACCCAGAGAGGAGAGCCGAGACCTTGAGAGACTTCAAAGCTAATTTAATAAATTACTGTTTTGTAGTTATGAATTTAAATTCTTAAGAAGGACTAAGAAGAAAAGCTCAGGAAAATAGAGGAAAACGGAGCCTTTTCTTTGTCAGATGCCATTTTAACTCAGCAATCTCTGATCCCTAGCTCCTGCAGTTTAACATAAGCTAATGAGGGCTTAACTTCTCACTTGCAATTACAGGCAGGGGTCAGCGAGATGCAGGTCCCGGTGTGCTGCGCCCTGCGCAGAGGCGGGTGACAGCCGGCGCCTGTGGAACGGAGAGTTCAGCGACTGCCATCTATCTCTGCTCTGACTGCGCTGACAAGGTGAAATGGGCCCACTGGGGATTCTCAATTAAATTCTTCTGACCTGGATTTGAACTGCTGAGCTGTAAAACAGGCTGCACCTGTCTTGCGCGCACAATCCCAGAAGCAGTCAGCCATCGTTTTTGAGTCACGCCTGTCTCTGCCTCGGCTGCTTGTGGGTTAAAACTTACCGGCGGCAGAAATGTGAACTCAAGCGTTCGGGGGACTGCTAATAAAAAGCAGTGGCAAGGCTGGCCCACGCCTGGAATGACACAGTCTTTGAGCTGGAAAAGACCTACAAGGCAGTGCAGTCAGTGTCCTGGCCAGCAGGAGATTGCTTCTTAAAGGGCGTTTGGAAATTTTTTTGTACAGTCTAGTCATAACAGACTCAAGGAATTGGGTTTCCCCCACTTCCCCCAGTCTATTTTCACCCTCCCCCTGGAGCTGGCAGCTGCGCGGCTGAGGTTAAAGCGCACCAAAGCCTTCAATCACGTTTTCAGGCCACTGGCTGTCTTCTGGGCTAGCAAAAATCCTTCCCTTCCCGTGGCTGGCT
>NW_009210345.1:15452-17810 GCF_000690835.1 Fulmarus glacialis
CCCGGCCGCGGTCCCTCTCCAAGCGAGCAGGTACTGATGCGGCCGCGCTTTGACAAGCTGCCCCGTCGCCCCCAGTGTGCGCGTGTCCGGCAGCAACCCCTGGCTGCGAGCGGCTCCGACTTATTCCCGTCTGGCCTTTGGCTGTTGCTGTTGCCTCCGGTGCCGTGGGGCTGCTCTCGCCTGTCGCCGCAATTGCCAAGCTGTCCTTGGAGGCTCAGCTCCTCTTTTCTTTGTTCTTTTTCCCCCTGACTTTGAGGGTTCCGTGCTATTACGGTGTACGGCGGGGGAGATACTGAAGCAGCCTTAGTGCACCCATGTTGGGACCGGGGCCAGCTGCCTGTGGGAGCTCCCTCCACCTGAAGTCGTTAATCCTCAAAGAATTTTTAAAAGTGATTTTGGATTTGACGTGGGTCTGGTTTGTGTACAGTCTTGGAAAGTCTGGTTTTTTTGCTGATGTCCTTAGTCTCTGTTGATGAGGGTTCCTCATTGCCATTAGAAATCAGGTCAGTGGTGTCTCAAATTGGTCAGCAGAAGGTTTCACCTTTGATATCTTCGTGTTTACCTAAAAGCAGAATGATACCCAGCTTTCCCATGCAAAATACTTCAAGCACCATATAACACTCTGTGTGTTTATTACCCCAAAACGAGCTCCATAGCACAACTAGCAGGAGGAAGCCTGCGAGGGGAGTGCGGTCACCGCGACCTGTTGTGTTTGCAAAGCTGCAACAAGCGTTTGCCAAAATTCCTGTGACCGTTCAGTCTAATCCGTCTCAGCTCAGCCTGCCCAGCTCCTCCTGGTCCACCCGAAGCTCGAGTTGCCTCCGCTGCAGATGCATTGTGCTTGGCAAACCCTCGGCGGCTGGAAACACTGACGCTCCCCTTCCCCCCGGAGAGCCTGGTTTCTGATCAGCGCGCTGGAGTGCCGTTTGGACTGACAGCGTTGTGCCAGACGTGCGGAGCCGAGGCTGCTCGGAGGCGCTTGCCACTTTCCCCTGAACTGCCTCTTTTCTGTGCAGTGATTTGTTTCTTGTTTCCAGCTGGAGCCTAAATAGCAAAATTCCCATAGCGGGCGAGACAGAGCTGGGATCTGCTTTTATGTGAAGTGTGCATGCTCCTTTTGACCATTTATCAGGTGTTTGCCTACAGAATTTCTCCATGGTGACAAAAAGGTGAATTTTCCTAAAATCTCCATATATCAAATAAGAGCAACGCAGCCTCGACCCAGAGAGGCAGAGCAAGGACTTGCTTTGGTCCTACTCCATCCCAGGCCATGCCGGGGGACTTTGGGGGAGAGCCAGAGTGGGCTCTACCCTTCCCGTCCCCTCTCTCCTCTTCTCTCTCCCTCTCCAGACCATAGTTTCTCACTAGAAACCGGGGGTGACACAGGCGAAAGAAGTCACGTTGTCTTCCAGCATCGTCACTGGAGTAGAAAGCGCCTGTTGCTCGAGGGTGTGGGTGCATGACCGGAGTGCTTCAAACAGGGAAGGGACAGACGGACAGCTTCTGTGCAGCGCGGTTGTGTCAGCCTTCGGAGGGTTTCCCAGCTGGACAACATGCATCCTGGTTTGTGGTTGGAGTTCGGTTCAGGTTCTTTGTTTATTTGCATGGAAAATGAGGATGTGGTTTTTTCAGCTGCATTGCAAAGCCAGTATTTGGGGAGTTACTTTCTCTTCCCTGCGATTTATCACCCAAATAAAACTCTCTTCAGGACGACGTTTCCCCATTTGACTTCACACAGCAACGTTGCCTCCTGACGACGTGACGTCTCCCTCTGCTCTCAAAAACTGACCAAAACATCTCAGCTTTCTTAGGAGCATGAGAGCCGAAAAATCGTAACCTCCCTCTGCTCACGCAAGCTGCCGCTCACATGTAGGCCCCCCATGCTGTGGCGAGCATTCCTGAGGAGTCCTTGAGGATTTTCTACCTTGTGCGCACCTTAAAAGCAAAGTCTGCCTCATTAGATTATAGGTGAAAAATTGCAGATGGATGGTCAATAATGAGCTTTGGCAACCAAAGGAGCGGAGATATTTTAGGTTCAAGGGTTTCCCTTTATGTAATGACACAGACGCAGAGGCGGCTGTGGAAGAGTAGGTTTCTTATTTCTTTGGTTTTACTAATAATGAGGGGGATTTATTTTTTTTATTTTTTGCCCATCGTAGGCTTTTGAGATTGGCAGGATTCACCCTTAGAGGTTTGTTGCTGTTTTCAGTGAAAAGGGGCAAATAAGTCTTTGATTTTATCCCTGTAAGCGACAGCTGCTCAGACGCACGCCCCAGGCCTGCCCAAGCCGTTGCTCCCCGCGGGTCCTTTCAGATCTGTTGCGTTTCGGGGGGATGTATCACACCGGGGTTAGGGAAA
>NW_009210345.1:17850-19845 GCF_000690835.1 Fulmarus glacialis
CAATGCTGACCTCGCAGCCTTCATCAGAGGAGCATCTTGGCACCCGGCATGGAAATGGGAGACTGTGGCTTCTCGCTTGGGCGATGTGGTAAACCTTTAGCAAGTGCCGTTAAAATCTGGCAGTGGTGGATGAAGAGTGTGGATCGGAGCTGAGCACGAGGATGGTGTCTAACATAAAACTGGTGAGTTAGGAGTAGGAGGAGCTTGAGGGCAAGCAGGAACGCTGCAGCATCCAGCCAGCCTGCGCTCTGCGTTTCGGGGCAGCTCCTTCAAGGCAGAGGAGCTGGGTGATGCGATGGAGGAAGCTAAAAAAGAGCTGGTGAAGTTTGTGATGGAGAGAAGTGGCAGCCTGGGGCATTGAGCGCCTCTGGACCCTGCTGCTGCCTCTCGTAGTTTCTGTGGTCCTGGGGAGTTGGCGAAGGAGCATCTCCCTTGTGCTGGGCACGTCCAACTCCCCTGCGGCGTGCTCATGAGCCCCGCGGTGCCGGTGAGCAGGACCCTGCCCTAAGCGAGCGGCGTAGGTGCTGCATGGTCCTGCGGGGCTGCAGACCGGAGCTGGGCCAACTTTAAGTCGTATTTTTTGCCCTCCTGACTCTGAAGGCCCTGAATAACTCAAGATTCAGAAACAGTCTGTGCATCTGGAATATTTCTGGCTCACTCATCGCCCTGGTATCTAGACACCAGCCCAAAATAGCTCCTTGCCGAGATGCATCTCAGTCGTGGCTGCTAGCAAATCTGCAGCTAAAATCCTTAAGGGGTATAAAGATGCCCCCGCTGCGACGGGCTCACGGTGCTTTTTGCTCCAAGCCTTGCCCAGGCAGAGGAGGACACTGCGGCTGAGGAGGCAGCGAGGATGGAGGTGGCTCCTGGCGCAGACCCCCCCCGGCTCAGCTGGGTGCTCGCCCCACGCTCCCTGCCACGGCCGGAGGCTCCTCCATCACCTTCCCCACCCTGTGCCGCCTCCTGCGAGGCCGTAGCTGCGGGGGACAGAGCGAGCGGATGACGGTGATTGCTTTAATAAGATGGCCTTGACCCTTCCGAAAGCAGGAGAGAAGCCCCTGCCTGGAGCTGGGTCTCCCTTTGAGGGAGGCAGCACCCTGAGGAGCATCCTGGCAGCACCCTGAGGTGCTCCCGGGCACCCCCCAGCACCGCAAGTGGGGCAGAGCCGGCAGCGCATGTCCTCGCCCATCCCGGCACCCCAGATCGTGCACGTGGGCCCCGGTGCTTGGTGCAAGGTGCTGAATCCGCCTGCGTTTTCATGCCACGCCGTGTAGGGGGACACCAGAGCGGGTCCCTCTGGGGCTCTGCAGCACGAGGGGCACCTCCAGCCCCACCGGTCGGGGGCTCAGCCCCCTCCGGGGTGGTTGTTGCAGCGTGCATCGTCCTGCGTTGCGCCCGTTGTCCCTGGCTGGCAGAGAAGGGGGTTCCTCAGGGAAGTGGCCCACCACAGGCAGGGGGACGCTGGGGGACTGGCAGCCAAGCTCATGTGGGGTGTCCCCCCTCTGCCACTGATTTTACCCTTAAACGACGAAACCATCAAAGGACGGGGGGGATGTGCTGCAGCCCCCTCCCCAGCCTGTGCCTTTGTCCTCAGGCTTCGTCCTCCCAGCTCGGGGCTGGGGGCTGCAGGGGCACGTGTGGCCTTGGAGCATCTCGGGGACGTCAGAGCATCTCCTGCACCGTCCAGTCCAGGCGTGCATGGACTGGACTGGGGGAGCCCTCTCGTGGCCGATGTGCCGAGCAGGAGTCCGGCTGTGCCGAGCAGTCTGGCTGTGCCAAGGCGTCCGGTTGTGCCAAACAGTCCGGCTGTGCCGGTCAGTCCGACTGTGCTGAGCTTTGCCACACCAGCTCTAGGTGAGCATCACCCCGTCTGGTCCCGTGGGAGGATGCTTCATCCCTGTGGGTCCCTCTGGGAGTTGGGGACCCATCCCCGAGTCCCCGTCTGCCTGGTTTTGCTCACCTCACTGCAGAGCCAGCAGGACCCTGCACTGCGGG
>NW_009210345.1:19874-20229 GCF_000690835.1 Fulmarus glacialis
ACTAGGTCAGCATCACCCCGTCTTGTCCCGTGGGAGGATGCTTCATCCCTGTGGGTCCCTCTGGGAGCTGGGGACCCATCCCCGAGTCCCCGTCTGCCTGGTTTTGCTCACCTCACTGTAGAGCCAGCAGGACCCTGCACTGAGGGTGTCCCTGGGAGGGGACAGGAGCTTGCCCGTGTGTCCCTGCAATGGGACAGTGAACAGACCTGCATCCCAGAGAATTGCAAAGGACCAGTCCCCCTGCTGCGACAGCGACTGGTGCACGTGGTGGGACAGGGATGGAGCCGTGTCCTCACGCTGGGACGGGCGCAGGACTGAGCATCTCTGTGGTGGGACAGGGATGGAGCCGTGTCCT
>NW_009210345.1:20259-20597 GCF_000690835.1 Fulmarus glacialis
GAGCAGCCACGTGTCCCCGCGGTGGTGCGGGGTCCCCAGCCGGGCAAAACTCACCGTGTGCCGTCATCTCTGTGCGCAGGGACACCCGACTAAGACATGAGTCCCAACCCTTGGGGATGGGCCAGGGTGGAGGGTGGGACATGGAGAGGACGTTGGTGGGACGAGGTGGAGGGGGCCAGGGACCAGAGCACCCTCACAGATGAAATTTGTGGAGGCTCGTGCCCCCCCAGCACCGTACTTCCCACCCGCCCAGTGCCGGTGGAAAGCAGAACGCCCATCATTTTCCAAATCTTTATTGTAAATAAATTCTGTGACATTGCAGGAGGCTTCCCGGGGGC
>NW_009210346.1:0-228 GCF_000690835.1 Fulmarus glacialis
CTGGAAGTGTAACTGTAGGGGATCAAAGCAAAGCAGGCACCACCGTGAGCCAGGCCCCGCAGGGCTGAGGCAGAGGAGCCCCTCGCTGCCAGTCACCCCGGCAGATTAAAACAACCCAGCAGCCTGGTAAAGGGTTGGAGCTCCTAATGACAGAGCTGCTCTCGTGCTCCAGCGGACACGTGCAGCCTCGGCGGCTGCTGGAGCACAACGTGCTCCTCTGCCGAGCTG
>NW_009210346.1:298-536 GCF_000690835.1 Fulmarus glacialis
TGTCGGCAGGTGAGGGGGAAAGGCCCCGCCGGCTGCACTGTGCCTGAGGACGCAGCCTGTCCCAGCACGTCCCCGGGGGCTGTGGGGGGCCCTGGCAGCACTGGTGTTGGCAACAGCACCGGGTGCCACTGCAGCCCTGTGCATGCGGGCGTTGGGGCTGCCAAGGGCAGCGCTGGGAGCTGGGCAGGACGGGGCAGGGAGAGCAATTGCAGCAGTGATTAATGGCGTGCTGGCGGGA
>NW_009210347.1:0-287 GCF_000690835.1 Fulmarus glacialis
GGGACCTCCCTAAGCAGGGCAGGGAGCACCCAGGGGCCCCCCCAAGCAGAGCACCCCCACCCTGAGCAGGGCTTGGTGCCCCCTTCCAGGGCAGAGAGCACCCCACCAAAACTGGGAGCACCCCAGCGCAGCACCCCGTATCCCTCAGCCTCCCACTCCGGCCACCCACGGGGCGAGCCGGCCGTTAATTAGCAAAAGAGGTTAATTAGCAAAACACGTAAGCAAAGCAGCGAGCAAAACACCCTGCTGCCGGAAAACACCCCGCCGGGCCGTCCACAAATCTGCAA
>NW_009210347.1:431-655 GCF_000690835.1 Fulmarus glacialis
GGCTGGGGGTTCCCGGACACCCGCCTCATTTATTCCTAAATTATAAAAATAAAAGGAAAAATCTCTACGGGGTTTTATTGGAACAGCGTCAAAAAACAACAACGGGAAAACCACCACGGAATCCCGGCGAGGAACCAACCCCGAGGGATATCGTAAAAAAACACGCACAAAAAAATCAATGATTCCGGGGAAACGGTGTCTCGTACCCGCTCCGGCCGCGGGGC
>NW_009210347.1:699-1166 GCF_000690835.1 Fulmarus glacialis
AATTCCTCTGAAATCCGGTCTCCGAGCCGCGTGCGGCGGGAAGCGAAGTCCGTCTGGGCGGGCGGTTCTCCCCCGAGCGAGCCCGGCGTCAGGCGATGAAATCCAGGGGCCGGTTGAATCCTCCTTTCCTGTTCATGTACTGCCTGCCGCCGTGGGGAGGGAACGGCGTCAGCCCAAAAATACCCGAGGGCGGCCCGGAACCGCGCTCGGCGGCCGCGGGGAATGGAATTCCCCGGGGATTTGCACCAAGGAGGGCGGGAACGCTCCTGGCGAGGAGGCGCGGGCTGTTCGAGGAGCCCGGCGCTTGTCTGGCTAAAAGAGGCGCCCGAGTCGCGGCTGTTTTGCTCCTCATCTCTCCGCTTTCACCATTTCCAGGAGAAAAAGAGCCCTCTCGCCTCTGTTTGACAGTAAACACTGCAAATTTCACCTTCGCCGGAGGCCCGGGAAGCCGATCGCCCCCGCCGGCG
>NW_009210347.1:1373-1608 GCF_000690835.1 Fulmarus glacialis
CTGGTCAAAAAAACTCTCTTTCTATCAAAAAAAAAACCTCAAAAAGGCTGGGCACAAACCTGTACTTTCTCTTCTGGGACACGTTGATGGCGTACGCGTTGGCGGCGCCATCCACCTTCTTCCCCTGAAAGACGTTAAGAAAAGAAAAGGTCCCAAAACTCAGCATATTATCCCCAAAAAGGGCACGGCGCCGCCGTGGGAGGCAGCTGCGGGCTCCCGCGCGCCGGTCCGCACG
>NW_009210347.1:1652-1998 GCF_000690835.1 Fulmarus glacialis
CCTCACGTTCGTCGTGTCGAAAGAGGCGAAGCCCATCGTCTTCATCATCTCAATTTCCTCTTCCGTCTTGCCCTGCAAATCTTCCTCTGCCGAGGCAACAAAATAAGAGAGTTCGACGAACGCAGCCACCGGGATTCACCAAAAACATTTTAAATCAAGCACCCGGGCGTCCCCTGGGCTGGTCCCAGTGGGGACAATTCAGCGCCCAGCACATATTTAAGGAGGAAAACCCACCCCCTCACCCGTGATCTGACGCTCTTTGCCTTTGGAGTCCTTTATCTCTTTCTTCTCTTCATCCCGCCTTTCCTTCAGCCGCGGCGGGGAGGAGGAGCTGGATCGATGCCGT
>NW_009210347.1:2146-2399 GCF_000690835.1 Fulmarus glacialis
GCACCTCAGCCGGGCTCTCCAGCTTGTCCCCAACCCCGGCGTTGGCGTTTCTGCCCCTCACCTGGACCGTCTCCTGTGCGGGGAGCGGGAACGGCTCCTCCTCCTGTCCCTGTCCCGGGACCGGGATCGCTCCCTTCGCCTCCTCTCCCTCTCCCGTGAGGTGGACCGCGAACGCCTGCGCTCTGCTCGGAGAAAGGCAGCACACTTTCACGTCTCTCCCCCTTCGCTGCCCACTTTTCAAAGAAAATCGCGT
>NW_009210348.1:0-776 GCF_000690835.1 Fulmarus glacialis
CCCCTTTCCCAAGTAAACTGCATGCAAAAATCCCACATGATCAAGCAGCAGCGCCCGTGCTCCGAGCTGGCTGCGTGCACCTCCTCCTCGCCTTCATCCTTCACGCACACCGGCGCCAGATCCCGCCTCGGACACACGCGTGTGCATGTATGTATGCGTGTGTACCTCCTATGTACCGCGTATATATCTCTGCGGCTGCCTATCTCACACACGCATGCACAGAGACAGCCCAGCACGCCAGGCTCCTAGCTTTTCCCGGCTGCTGATGTCGGATTTACACGCAGTGAAGGGACCGGTCATTGCAAAAGGGGGCGTGACTGTTTAAAGATTTTTTTTTTTCCTCCCATAAAGCAATTTTTTTTTTTTTTTTCCAAAACTGACTTTTGCCCCTCCAATCCTCGTCGCTCTTTACGATCCCTCCCTGCCTGCCGCTGCATTCAAGTTTATTTATTTGCCTGCTGGCGTGGTATATTTTTCCTTGCTGCTCTTGCTGCTGCTTCAGAGGGAAAAGGGGCGCAGCTGTTGGGCAGGATCGAGAAGAACTGGGTTTTTTTTTTTTTTCGATCTCCTTATGTAGTCATCTGAGGGGTGGATTCTTTTTCCCTTCGCCCCCCACCCCCATCCCTCCCCGCTCTTTCAAACTGTTTTGTCCTTCCGCAGAAGTTGATGTTCCCGGGACTGGACCCTGCTTTATCACAGAGAGGCTCCGGGAGGCTGAAGCAGATTTCCGCACCTCGCCGTATCGCTCCGTTCGTCCCCCGAGCAGGAGAGGCCAG
>NW_009210348.1:1707-1911 GCF_000690835.1 Fulmarus glacialis
TTTGCGGGCGGCGGAGGGCCGGGAAGGAAGACACAAACTTTGTACTTTAAGATCTGCTGGTACTTCTCGCCCCTCTCCCAGCCGGCGGCCTTTAATATACTGCCAGGACCCCCCGTGGGCTTCCAGGGCGAAGATCTCCTTCCCCTCCTCCCCGCTCTTCTCACCCCTCTCCCGCTCTCTCCCTCCATCCCCGCGTCCCCTGGC
>NW_009210349.1:0-324 GCF_000690835.1 Fulmarus glacialis
TTGCACACACAGGGACTGTGTTGCCGGGGCAGTATTTTGGGGGGAAGCTACTGGTACCCAACAGAGCATCCTGGAAATGAGCAGGTGGGGGTGAAGGTGACATGTGGGACCTTCGCAAGGTTATGCCAATCCCAGCAGGATCATGCCAGAGCCTTGTCTTCTGCTCAGCACCTCTGAGAGGGGTCACAGCCCGCTCAGGAGCCGGATCCGGCGCCCCTGGCCAGGCTGCAGTCCCATCTAGCAGGGCATGGAGGTGATCCCCTAGGCCTCCAAAGCAACGGGGATCCTGGCTGGATGCTCGGTCTGTGCCTTTGGGGTGGGGGA
>NW_009210350.1:0-476 GCF_000690835.1 Fulmarus glacialis
CAGAGACTTGGCCAAAAGCGGCACAGCCGGCACGCAGGAGGGGCACGCGGCCGCGGAGAACCGCAAGCCGGCCGCCCTTTCCGAAATGAGCACGGGCGAAGAGACCAGCTCGGATTCGGACCGGGATTCGGCTTCCTTCCCGGGCGTGGGGCAGAACATGTCTGTCTCTATCCAGACCAGCCAGGACTGGAAACCCACCCGCAGCCTGATCGAGCACGTCTTTGTCACCGACGTCACCGCTAACCTGATCACAGTGACGGTCAAGGAGTCCCCCACCAGCGTTGGGTTTTTCAACCTACGGCAATACTGAGCCCAGGAGCATGAGAGGAGGGAGAGGGTCCTTCAGCCTCTCTCAGCTTTGCCCAGCTCTTCCATCAGGTTTTTCTTTCTTCACGTGAACGCGGAGACCTCATGAGACCTGCTGGGACTCGTGTCCAGAGAGGCTTGAGAAAAACACGGGGAAACCTGCTCCGAAA
>NW_009210350.1:508-1693 GCF_000690835.1 Fulmarus glacialis
TCCATCCTCTCCGGAGCAGTGCCCCGAGCGGCTGATGCCGTTCTCCGGGAGCAGGGGCACTGGTGCTGCCGGGGGTGGCAGGCTGGCAAGTTCTGAGCCAGGCTTCACTGTACGCGGGTTTCTTTGCTTTACAGCTTGAAACGGCAGATGACGAAGTCTGCAGCTCTCTGGCAGCAGGGAGAGGGTGTGGAGATGCGATGGGCCAGGCTTATACTCGGGAGAGGAAAGGAGATCCTTTTCTTTCCTCTGGGCTCCCCATGAATCTGCCTGTGAGCCGTGGGAAGTTGCAAATCAATCCAAATGAGACAGCCGCTGCTCCCAGCCCTCGGGGGCCACTGGGGGTGGCTGTACACGGGGGTTTTTCAGGGTACACTCAGCCCAGCCACTCCCCTGGGCAAGGTCACTTCCAATGATGGTGAAGTCCACGATGTTTCTGTCGTGGTTTCCAACTGATAGGGAAATATTGTTTACATTTTTTATTAAGAAAAAAATCTTTTTTTTTTGAGGGAGCGGAATAAACCCAGTCTAGGGAAGACTGAATCCTGGATGCCACTGACGATATGGGCGTCAAAGGTGCCTCTTTCAAAGCAAGGGGCGGCTGGCAGTGGGCATCTCCTTGCCGCCCAGGGAGGGTCCTGCCTTGGGAGCCAGCGAGACCTGCTGGCTTCTTTGCAGTGACTTGACTTTCAGAGGAAAGCGAAGCCCGAATTGCTGTGCAGCCCAGGGAGCCCCAGCGCTGCTCCTCTGCCTCTCCCAGCATCGCCAGCATCTCCCCATCCCATTCAGCAGTTTCCAGGCTCTCGTAGGGACTGAGCTGGGGAATATTTTTTAAGTCTTGCAGAACATGTGGACCCTTCCAGCAGCAGGTAGGTTGGTATTCGGGCTGCCAGGTGTCTGTGAGGTCGGTGCTGCAGTTCAGCTAAAAAACAGCACCCAGGCAGAGCCAGGTGCTGGGAGCCCAGCCGGACCCAGCCTTGGGTGCTCGCTGGGTTTGACTGGCGCTGATCATCCACGTTTTTTCTCCAGCTGGAGGGCTCAGAAGCTGGTTGAGGACAACACCTGCGCGGGTGGTCTGGAGCGGTGGGGAAGGGAAGGAGAGGAGAGGGAGAAGGGGCAGGGCCAGGCGGCGGCAGCGGGTGCCTCACGCCGCTGTTCCCGGGGAGCTGGGGGGCCTGCGGCAGGCGG
>NW_009210350.1:1794-4384 GCF_000690835.1 Fulmarus glacialis
TCGTGCAAGCCAAAATTAGCAGCAGTAGTTCAGGCAGAGTTTAGTAGCATTCGAGGTCATTTTAGTTCTGTTAATGCTGAACTCCTTTCTCGGAGGAGGTAAGAAGTCTGCAGTCTGCCAGGTCTCGGTGCGTGGTTAGGAGGTGCATCCCGAGGGCTGTCCCACCAGCGTATTCGGGGTGGCTGCTCAGTGCGTGCGTGAACAGGCACCACGTCGGGGGTCACCGCTTGCTAGGTGACTGACCTGGCACCAGGACGGGCATCTTTGCCACAGGCAGGGGCTCTCGCAGTGTCATCACACACAGGAGTGCTGAGATAAATGGACCAAACTGGGGGTACAGATACTTCTGACCCCTCCTCCCCAACGCGTCAGACCACCGCAGTCGCATTTGCTGCCGCTGGCTGGCGGCAGTGCAATCCTCAGGTGACATGAAAAGCCAGCGCTGGCTGCACGTGCTGCCCGGTTGTTCAAGGGACGGATGGTCGTTCCCGAGCGGTGGCTGCAGCTTCTGCCAGGGCAGGCTCCAGAGACACTCTCCCTTAGCTTTTGTATTTAATCCCCAGCCGTCCTGTTGGTCGTGGCTTTGAGTTTGTTGTGTTATGGAGCTGAGCGCAGCGTCCTGCGTGAGCCGACAACGTGCCGGTGAGCCGGGGCGGGTGGAGGTGTGTTGCTGCCTCGCAGCAGGACCTGTGCAGGCTTCTCGGCCGGCTCCAGTTCTGCCCCAGTGCAGCCAGGCAGCCTTGAATGTCGCCTCGCCACGGTGTCAGGCAGCCTGGGGCAGGGGGTTTGCAGAGGACTGGTGCAGCTCTGCTCTGCTGCTGGCTGCCCAGCCCAGCAACGTGCTGCGCGTTGTTCTGCAAGGCAAAGGGCCAAGGGCAGAGGAGGGAGCGTTGTCCGTGGAGGAGGTTCCCAAGGACAGAGTTTCCGTCGAGCTCCACGATGCCAAAATGTCACAGTCTGTGCTGTTTACCTTCTAGTCTTTAACTTTTGCCAAACTAGCTACCGTCGCTTTGAACAGTCCAAGGAAACGTTAGCCTGTGTCAGCAGAAGCGAGTGCTCCGGGCATGGTCTCTGCTGGGTCTGTTTTTGTGCTGGGGGTAGGAACATTTTGGGAGAAGAATCAAGGAATCTGGGAGCGCGGGGGTGATGCTCTTCCCCACACACCAAATGTTTGATACTTGGCCTTTGCAAATCCAAACTGAACGACAATGTGCCTTTCGGACCGTCTTTATCTCAGCCTCGTCTGCGACACCGGTCCCACCACAGGTTTGTGCCTATGCAAAGCAGGGTGGTCACAGGGTCCTGGGGACACGGATGGGGAGAGGTACCCGGGTCCCCAGCGGGACACCCAGCCGTCATGCAGAGCCCTGCCGCAGCGCTGAAGGCAGCTGAGGGATGCCCACCGAGGGGAAGCCGGCCCGGCAGGGATGCCCTTGCCTAGACCAATAGGATGTGGGGGCTGGTGTCCCCGAGGGGGGAAAAGCATCTGAGGATGCTCTGAGAAGAGGTCGGGCACAAAGCATCCACAGAGGGTGCAGGAGACGAGCCGCGACGGTGGGTGCTGTGTTCTGTGCTCGCTGCCCGCCGTCTCTGGGACGGCTGCTCCCTCCAGAGCCCCCGTCGAAGCTCACATGCATTTCTCTACACGGGGGCTTGCTCCTGCCTCCTCGCTGGGCAAAAGGTCACTGGGCCCAGGCTCGCACCCAGGGGTGCACGTATCCCAGTGGCGGGCGGCTTTCCTCCATCACCCACCCTTCCCAGGCGTGTCCCCTCCTGGTAGCGGCAGGACTCTGCTGTCACCACTTGCTATTGTGCCTTTTGCTCACCAGCTGATTCGATTCCAAAGGTCTAAGGATGGTGAAAATGATAATCCAGAAATTTTTCTGACCTTCATCTCCTCCTGCGCAACTTCCCCAGCCCCTTCCCCACCTTGTGTTTCAGGATCTCGGCTCTCCCAGCAGCGCTGGGGCGTCTGAGCAAACGGTTACTGTTGGAGTTTGCCTCTCAAAGGCACATTATGTGAGTGATTTACTGTAATCTTTTGTGGACAGGGGTTGAAAGCCGGTGCAGACCCTGTTTACCAGTCAGTACCATTAGTATTCAAGATCTACCTTTTTTTTTTCTTTTTTTTTTTTTTTTTTTTAAGTTTGCTGCTATGGGTTGGAGTGTTCAGCCGTGTGTCAAACAGCCAATTAAAGGTTTGTCACTTGTCATTTTCTAAGGGGTTTCCGATGTGGAAAGTCCTGCAGTATTTGTATATTGAATGGATATTTTCTCCAGGCATAATCTGGTTAAGCATACTTGTTGTTTTCCATTGGACTGGAAGAGGTGGCCAATTCAGCCATCTTCCCTAGAAACCTAGTCTATTTTTATATATATATTTTGTACCAAAAAAACTGGAGTTCGTGGAGGGATGGGGATGGTTCAGGGGTTTCAGCTGGCTTTGAGTTTCTGAGCTGGGTGTGAAGGGCTCCAGAGCCGGAGAGAGGGTTTTTACTGAAAGAAATTGAGGGATGGGTGAAAACAAACAATTGTTCTTGTAACTTGTGCCAGTCACTGGTCTGATTTGTATGTTTTAATTAAAGCGAGA
>NW_009210351.1:0-2249 GCF_000690835.1 Fulmarus glacialis
CCCCCCACCCCCGGGGTGACGGGAGCTGCGGGGCGGCTCGGACCTGAGTGCTAACGGGTTGTTGTCTCTGATCCGTAGCTGGTGCGCAAGAAGCACGTCCTCTCCCGTCTCCACGATGCCCTGGCCTGGCAGGCGCTGCCGGTCGTCCAGCCGCTGGCCCCAGACGAGAGGGTCTGCGTTCATTTGATAGGAACTCTCTTTGGTAAGAGCTGCGCTGTGGCCTAGCACAGCAGCAGGGAGGAGGCAGTTACCTTTTTTTGAATAGATGTATAAATGTGAAGCTTCTCCACATTTGAAACAAACAAACAAACAAAAGGCAAAAGAATATTGAGGTACCCAATTCCGTACTTCCACCTGCTTCTTTCTGGTGGGTCAGCCTCATGGCAGAATACAGTGTTCAGTGGGATGTCGGAAAGTGCCTGTGCAATAACAGTCTCTGTGATCTTAAACATCTCTTACTGGTTTGTGTTTGCACAGCAGTGCTGTGGGAAAGGTCTTTGAAATGTTGTCTAAAATCTTCACAGAGAAGAATTAATGGTCTAAATGAGGGAACAGTAAGGCAGGAAGAGAAAGGTGGAGGGTATGAATGCAAGTGCCTTCAAAGAGCAAATATACTGGATTCCTTTAATTCCATGATCTCATTTGCACATCACAGATAATTCTTGTTCTTTGGGGGAAAGTGACTTACAAGCCTCTTCGCCTGCCTTGACGCACTGAACAATTCAAACAGTGTTTTCCCAGTTGATTTCCCAGCACAAATTGTGTTGTGCATGTTTTGGGAGCTGCTTTGTTAGAAACAGAACTTTGTACAGGATTAGTTCTCTCCATCACAGAAATTTTTGTTGACCGCTGTCTGCACACATAGTCCTGTACAGATGTGGAGGGAATGGTGCTTACGGCCCATTCAGTCCTACACTGTACGACCCTAACACAAAATACCTCAGAAGACAGGGGAGCTATGCTTGCATTTCAATGCTTTTGTCTGTTTTTAAATAATTATTCTCTCTCTCTTTAAGAAGCTTTGCAATTGGATGGTTTGGGGACACCTTTGGGATTTTACTGTGCTTGGTGTAACTCCTAGAGCAGTTGGAATCCCAGTCTAAGCTTGGGGCTAAAAACAACGGCATATCCATTTTGGATAGAGCTTGAATGAACCAAGGATCATTTGGTGCAAGAGTGTAAGAGGGACCCCCAAATGTTTTAGCAATGCTGTGGAGGAAGTATTAATAGTAAATTCAGGAAAATACATTAATTTTTGGAGAGAGAATATTGGGATAAGCACAGGCGGAAGAAAGAGGGTTAAGAGAAGAGAGGTGTAGCGTGGAGTGTTACATATGAGGAGATGGTGAATTTCAGGTAAGCCTGAATTTCATGCAGCTAATGCTACAATGTTCACTAATGCTGTATGCAAATCTTTTCCAAAGTGTGAGGAAGTTACTGAGGATTGGGCAGATGAGGCAGGAAATACGTAATTTCTTCACCTGCAATGTCATAACATTGCTTTAGTTGGTCAAATTTCTGAGATGTCATGGAGTCTGCAGAGGGGAGGCAATTTGATTGGATGTGTTGAAACAAGTGGTTTGGTGTGGCAGAAGTGGGGTCTGAACCAGATGCTGGATGCTGTAGGTACCTGAAGTTGGAAGGAGCTGGGAGGTAGAGTTTCTCGTCTGTTGTGGTGTAGTAGAGTGAGACAGTGGCTTATTTTAGTATATCCAATCTTACACTCTCATTGTACAAATGACTTGTGAAGTGGTGCCTTCAGGTTCAATTTAACGTTGGAATAGTTTCCATATGCTTTAAACCTGGTGTTCACGTTTTGTCTCGGAATTTTCAGTACTGTGGAGGTAGAAGGCTGTTCATGGTAATTGGTATGAATGGGAGATAGAAAGGACAATTCACAGCAGGGCTCTAGCTTCTGTCATTCTGGAGTGTTGTTTCAGATGTGTGATGTTGGATACATGCAGTGAGACGTGGCGATGGTAGCAGTCACGTATTTACTTACATAGGTGGAACCATTGACTTCAACGATAAAGTACATAAAAAATTTGCAAGAAAACCAAATGCCTTCATGTCCCTGTGTCCTGCTTATGGAGGCACCTTTTGTGATACTCCCTGAGAGTATCCACCTTCCTCTGATAAAGTCAGGCTGGTGTCATGTGAAGTGGGGAAAACAAAACAGTTCTGAAAAAAATCTGCAGCTCTTTTTGCAAGCAGGCATTGCAGCATGTCCTGGTTCCGGCTGGGACAGA
>NW_009210352.1:0-6854 GCF_000690835.1 Fulmarus glacialis
GGCGCGAAGGGCTCCGCCTGGCGCCGCGGCTTCCTCGAGGGTTTGGGCTCCGCCGGGCCCTTCAGGAGGCCGGCCGCGTCTGTGAGCCTGTGCGGGGGGTGGCAGTTCAGGGGCCAAGTGCCTCCTTCCCTCCCCTCCCCTCCCCGCCGTCCCAGGCGCCTCTCGGCTTCTTCGACTTACCTGTATAGCTTGCGTGCTCCTGAAACCGCTCTCTGCGGCTCCCGGGGGGGTTTAAATGCCCCTTCGTCACGTCAGAGCTAGGAAGCGTTCCGTGGTCGTTGAAGGACATAGTAAATGGTGCCGTCTGCGTGGGCTTCCGCTCGCAGAAGTAGTGTCAAAGGGAGGGCAGTTCTGCTGCTCCATTTTTTCAGGGTAGTTCTTTTTTTTTGCTTTTGTTAGAATCCTGTTTTCATTCAGTCATACGAACGAGGTATATTTGTTAGGGATGGGGCAGAATGTGCCGGTTTGCTCTTGCTTGCTTCTCTAAAGGGAGCCAAAAAAGTCCAGAGAAAGGCTGCATGGAGAGGCTTGATGCAGTTTAGGTTGTAAGGAATTCCTGCTTCAGCTGGGTCTGAAGCCTCTGCAAACACACGTCTTGTTTTGGCATCAAAGTCAGGTGGAGATTAAACCGTAAAGGAAGGAGGAAGGAGAAGTGGTGAAGGTCACTGTCTATGGTAATGTAGTGTGTCCTGATGAAGAGCTTCTGTTCATATTTATTTTTCAGTTTACTTTCTGGACAGCAATGATTTGAATTTTCTTGTTAGTCCGTGTAACATGCTTTTTAATTTATATAACTTGTGTTTCTTTTCTGAAGTTGTAGTTCATGTATTCCTAACATCTAAATACTCTTAGACAAATAGCTGAAGAAAATCAGTCTTAATATATGGGGGAAGTATGCACTGAATTTTAAACCTTATCATCAGCCCTGATCTGGAAGGAAGACAGCTTCTGTTATCTGTAGGGCTACTTGGGCATTACAGAAAAGTAGTCTTTATTCAAATAACTTAATTAGACTGCTTGAAAATTTACAGCACTGGGAGTTATTTAGTAATGGTATATATCTTTGATTTTAGCAAACTTGTGATTGGTTACACTTTAGGGTCTAGGTATGGCTTATTTTTGTTTGTTTCAGGGAAGTCACATTTTAGATGCTGTATAAAACTTTGATTTCTCAGAAAGTACTGCGTGTGGTTTTAGGGAATGGGACGCCTGAAAACAGATTTTCCTTTTTTTTCTTTAAAATATTGGACAGATACTCTGCTTTTTAATACTTTAATAAGAGGTCTCAAATCTGACTTGCATTTCTAGGTACATTTTAATTATCAGTTAAGATGGATATCCGAGGTGCTGTAGATGCTGCTGTCCCAACAAACATCATTGCTGCTAAAGCTGCTGAAGTACGGGCAAACAAAGTAAACTGGCAGTCGTATCTCCAGTAAGTAAAAACTTTCCACAATTTTTTTTTCTTTCTTTTCCTTCCCTCTTAAGTGTTAGATTTTTTGGGATTTTGGGTTACACTGGAACACTAGGTTACAGTGAGGAACAGTCTGTCTTGGTCCCATGAATATAGTTGGAAAAAGTCTACATTAAGTGGAAATGGTTGGGGAAGATTTTCTTACGGCTTATTACAAGAAAGGGAATTCTACTTCTGTGAACTGAATGCTGTAATAACAAATAATATAAGTTTGCACAAATGTGTGATAAAACTGTCCATTTTTTTTTCTCCTTATCATTCAAACACTATTCTCAACTTTAATCTTATTGGACGAGTACTGATGTAAGAAAAGTTTATAGTAAGAGTTGTCTTATATGTAGATATGTTATCTTTACTGCTGAAGTGCCTTATGTGTGAATACAAATTGTGCTAGCAAAACTGGACTGGTAGTCCAGGAAAATAAGCTGTACCTCAACTAAAGGAATAGTGCCAGAGAGCAGTTGAAACGAGTGAATTAGGGAGTGGGCTGAAACAAATACTGCAGTGTGGGGAGAGCTGTGCTGCTGTTTCAGATAAGCTCAGAGTTTACTTTGGAAAGTATATAATGGCACTGGGAGTAGCAAGAGAAATACTGTCCAGAGAGCATTTAGGGACAAGCTGAGGAAAATAGATTTGTGTATGAGGTAGGGAACAGGGAGAAGAAACAGATTTCTACTAATCCTCTGTATTCTGAAGTGAAATGCAGGATTCTTGCATCCCTGCATTCCTCATGACAGGTACCTATGAAGAATATTGGCGAAATGTAAATTAGTATTATCTCTTGAGAGTATAATAGCAAATTACTTCAGCGTTCATTGCTTTGTAAGTGAAGTAGCAGAAATCTTGATGATTCTAGAGGTATAAGCCATGCTGATGATGCTTTGTGATTATCAACATTACACCACTTTGCATAAGATAGGTTTTTTCAGATAGCTGTGGTACATAAATGTATGCTATATATTAAAATAAGATTGCAAAACTGTACACATGCAAGCTGAGAAATGCTAACGTGGTAGAATCTTATTAACGACTACCTGCTTTGCCCTGTGCTATGTAGCTCAGTCTTGCCTGTTCCATTCATTCAGTTACATTATTTTTTCTCTTTGTGATTGTAAATCTGCACAGTGAACTGGATTAAGGAACTGATCTGCTGAGGAAACTTCCTTTTTCTAGGCTACTTTTTCAGCTGTATCAGTTCCTTGTTCAGTTTGCAGTGTGACATTACAGTGGCTTTGCAGGCAGAAGAGCAAAGTTGGTGTAATAACTTGACAGTGGCAGGTACCAGGTATTTGTCAAACAATCTAAATGGCTTTTGCTGTTACTGTGTGCGCTGTTATCCATCTGAGAGGAAGCGTGTCCTGGGGAAGCCTGAGCAGCTGTTCCTGTGCTGTCCTAGTGGCAAGTGAGCAGCTAGTTCACAGTTATTCGGGGTGAAACGGGGAGTACAATTGTTCACTGTCAATCTAAGTGGATATGGGATTGTCTTTTTCACTGCATCTCTAGTGGTTCGGACTATAAGGCTGGTGAGATTCATCTGTTGCTTTTGTTAGTATAGGTGATGGTTCTGGCACGGAGTTGTATTTTGAACATGTATGTAGTATTAATTACTTGACTGTGCTTTATGTGATCTACCATTTATAATTTGCCTTCGTTCTTGGGGTTCTCTGTCTCTGGTGCTGAATAAGGATGGGGGAGTTTTGTTTATTTATCTGTCAGCAAATGTCTGTGTAACTTCTTTTGACCAGGAGGCAGGGTTGATGATTCTTTTTCAGATTCTAGATGTAGAATTTGACTTTGTTTTGTTCTGGAATCCATGAAAGAAGAACGTACTAGTTATTTCCTCTCTTTGATGGGTTAGCCAGGTTTTGAAGGCTACTGAAGCATATCTGACCAGTGTTTTGTGATCCTGTTGTGAGACTGTTCAATGCTTGGTGCTCTCTCTCTGCCAATGACAGTGTGTCCTGTTTATTAGTGCTCTGAAATAAATGTAATCTTTGTGCCTGGTATGTACTGATAACAGCTTGGGTCTCTGGCTAAGGTAGCTTCAAGGATGAACTGAAGTGTGCCAGAGGGATTGTGGAGCATCGTGAAGATAACTGTAGTTTCCTTGGCTGAGGAGTTTGCTTATCATTAGTTATTGGAAAATACCAGCAGAACTTTGGTGCTTCTAAAGAAGAAATAAAATTATACCCGTTTTTGGACATGTCCTTTTTACAACGGCCAGATTTGGACGTGATGGTGTCTTTGAGGATTTATTGAAAAGTCAGTGCAGCTATATTGACTCATTTCTGGAATGTAGCAGATTATTAATGAGTGAAAACTGCTTGCTGCTGATACACCTGTTAGAGGCAGGTCAGAATGGTAGAGTAGAAGGAAGATGGGGTGCTGGTGATTTAGACGGACACTTCTCTTGCTTTATTTTGAGCTCCTGTTCTGGCAATCTGTGCATGTAGTGTGGTAAGCTTGCATATAAATATATAGAGGTGTACTTCAAGTCTTCAGATGTTTTTACATTAGAGGAAAGATTTTTATGTTTGTTTTCCCTAAGTTAACACATCAACTCAGGCATGACATAATTTGTGTTCCTTAAACTATAGATAGTATTTATGTAGTTGGAGTTAAAGAACTTCACAAGAAATTCTGATGAAGTTTGTTTGGTTTTTTTTTTTTATTTTTAAATCTGGCTGTGACAGTTGTATGTGTATAAAGATGCTTTAAAGATTGCATCAGTCACCGCAGCATTGGAGTCTGGGTCATACAGGAAGGCATTCTGATGTTCTTTTCTGCCCTCTCTGTTCTTCAGTGGAAAAGTAGAATGGCTTACTAATAGTTGTCAGACTCTAGTAGCCTGACTTCTCTTGTAGAGTCAGTTCAAGCTAAAGATTAACTGGTATATTGTTTATTCCATTTCTGAAGGTTATAACTGTAAACTAAATGTCAAACTACGCTAACACACAACTGCTGACTTTTGATGTTTTCTGTGTATACTCTTGGCACGAAAGTGAAATATTTAGGTGTGACAATTTAGGTGTACATATTACCGGTTTGCCACTGTGTTCACTGCTCACTTCAAAATTAGGATGTGGAAAAGTTTTTTTATTTGCTTGTTTTTTATGCCAAAATTCAATAAATTAACACAATTCATTTCTTTGTGTTGAATTCCAGATAGCGTCTGTGTCTGAGGGAGAAGAAAGTAGCAAAACTTGGAACAGTGAAAGGTGATGTGTAGGTCTACCCTCCTTCTGGAAACTAAATGTAGTTGAGGCCATTAGTTCTGATCTTTGGATCTTGATTCTTCTGGCAGTTTAGAAGTGTCGATGCCCTCTGCTAGTTGAAAATACGGTGTGTCACTGTTGTGTACTTTCAGCTGTGGTTGCTTTTAGCATTTGCCTCAGGGTGTCAGAATGCCTTTGGAGGGTGTGTTAGCTTGCTTGAAGCAAGTTTGGTTTTGCTTTCTAAGGGTAGTAAATGAGTTCTGTGAAAAAGTGAAACTTGTTTCAGAGTTTAATTTGCATCTTACTGCACTGTAGGTTTTCTAGGTATACAGCCTTTGACAATATTTAATTCATATTTAATCAGGTGAGATACCTGATGGCTAGTTTGTACTTGGCTTCCCATGTGTCTTCAAGTACTTTACATATTTTAACATCAGAATTCACAAACATATATCTGTTTTAGTTTCCTGGGGGAACCTTCTAAAGCGGGTTAAATATCTTGGACTTTAAAAGAAAATCTTGTCTTAGAAGAAAGATAGAAGTTTCCTAACTTCTGGTGTGTGTGTGGGGGGGTTTTTTGTTTGGTTGTTTTTGTGGGGTTTTTTGTTTGGTTTTTTTTTTTTAAATTTGGTCCAGTCTTGTTGAGTACATTCAGCCTGTTTTACTGTTTTAATTTTGTAATGTTAAAACTGTTGAGCGGTTTGATCAAATTAATGTCCTTCAGGTACATGCAAAGTACTGTAGATAACTGGATTAAAGAAATTATGCCTTGAGAAGGTGGCTTCATATGAGCTTCATGTTTGCTGCGGATGTAGTCAAAAGTTGTGTGTGGTTTTTGGTGGTGTTTTTTTGTTTTGTTTTTTTTTAAAACACAACACCCACCTCTACCCCCCTCCGCTCCCCCAAATAAAAAACAAACCAAAAAAACCCTAACCTCCAGAATGACTTTTGTTAAATCATTCAAAGAAAAAAAGGAACAAGAGCTGCTGGAGGAAATGCATAATAAAAAGAACAAATCACAAGTTTATGAATCATCTTGAGAGACCAAGAGGTTTTAAAAATGGTGGACTAACAAATTAATGCTTTCTAAAGCTTACACAGCTTCAGTTTATTCTCCTGTACCTAGTGCTCTCAAAGGCAGGCCTTAGTATCTCAAGCGCAGAGCTTTAAAACGTGGTTACAGAACTCCTGGTCTAAATCTGGTATACCCAGACAGCTGAAGCTCAGTCAAAGCGACTTTTATCTGTTGATAAAAGACAGTCTAGTCACATCCTGGAAAATAAGAAATTAAATGGCTGTTAGGAAGAAGGATGGAGGAAAGCTTTGGTTACTTGCATTGTTTGCTTAAAGGTGCTGGGAAGTTCATGTCTCTTTGAAGAGGGGATGAGGAAAATGTGGTAACAGCATCATGGTAGCTGGTACCAGCTGTCTGAGGCTGCTCTGCATTTTTCATTATTTTTTTTGCACTGGTTGCTAAGGTTTACTAAATAATCAGTGATTTCAATTTTAAAATGAGATGAATGGAAATGAATGCATTTGAAATTACTAAAACTATTGATCAGATGTGTGAGATCCCTGGTAAAATATTAACAACTTGTTCACAAAGCTGTCAAATCCCTTGAACTGTTTTGTATGGGTTGGAAAGTGTCTTTTTGAATGGCACTTTGTCGTAGTTTAACCCAGCTGGCAACTAAGCCCCACCCAGCCACTCGCTCACTCACCCCTGGTGGCATGGGGGAGAGAATCAGAAGAGTAAAAGTGGGAAAACTCGTGGGTTGAAATAAAGACAGTTTAATAGGCAAAGCAAAAGTCGCACACGCAAGCAAAGCAAAACAAGGAATTCATTCACTACTTCCCATTGGCAGGCAGGGGTTCAGCCATCTCCAGGAAAGCAGGGCTCCATGATGCCTAACTGTTACTTGGGAAGACAAACGTCATCACTCCAAATGTTCCCCCTTCCTTCTTCTTCCCCCAGCTTTATGTGCTGAGCATGACGCTATATGGTATGGAATATCCCTTTGGTCAGTTGGGGTCAGCTGTCCCAGCTGTGTCCCCTCCCAACTTCTTGTGCACCCCCAGCCTACTTGCTGGTGGGGTGGGGTGAGGAGCAGAAAAGGCCTTGAGCCTGTGCAAGCACTGCTCAACAGTAACTAAAACATGCCTCT
>NW_009210352.1:6873-38152 GCF_000690835.1 Fulmarus glacialis
AGCACAAATCCAAAACATAGCCCCATACTAGCTACTATGAAGAAAATTAACTCTATCCCAGCCAAAACCAGCACACACTTACAAAGCAATAAAGAGTAAACCCTAACTTCTTTTCCTCTCAAAGCAACATCAATCCCCACACCTTTTTTTTTTTTTCTTTTTTTCCTGTGGTCTAATGTAGGATGAAAGCAAAAGGTTGAAAGCTTTTTTCCTTGACAGTTGGCAGACCTCCTCTCATAGTCTAATGGCTATACAGAAGCATCTTTCTTCCTGGGCTGAGGCTTTTTCAAGCATTAAAGCTAAAAATTAAGTGTTCACCTTATGAGGGCTTTGAAGTGCTTCCTAGATGGCAATACTCTCATAAACAAGTATCTCATCTGGTTACTTTATATCAATGTCATCCAGGAGTCCCTGTCTTGGCCAGCATTGATTGAAACATGAGAGGCTTCTAGTTATGGGTCGCTAAGTCCAGTATTTTTGATGAATCAATTGTCCTCATCTTTCAACAACTACTGAAATCCATCCTTAATAGGCAAGAAAGAACACAAGTCAATCTAAAAGGCATGTGGTAGCAGCATGGTCACCATTGGCTAATTACTTTTTTGTCTATAATTAGTTAAGTTTTAGTAGAAACTAGTTGAGGACTACCACTGGCTTTATGAATCTTCCGTCTAGTAAGTCTTCATTGCCTTTCCTCAGTGCATATGAGGATATTTCTTAAAAAGCTAGAATACAGGAATGGTGCACATGGTACTGGACTACTTATGTTCTTTTCTTGAAAAGTAAATAGGTAAAAGATGGCTCTGTAATGAGGCTATCCTCAAGACATAACCGTTTAAGTAAGAGGAAAGAAAAGAACACATTGTAAGTCTTATTTATGTTTCTGTGTTTCAAGAATCCAGGTGAGCCAATTAAAAAAAAAAAAAAAAAAAAAAAGGCAAACATTTCCTGTAAGTTTACAAGGATTTTAATGGAACCTCTAGTCATGGAATGTCTGGAAACTGACCTGGAATGTGGAAAAGATGGGTTAAAAGAATCTGTGCTACATAGCTTTGCGAAGTGGAAGAGGCATTTGACTCACTGGAAATGTAAGAGGAGATGAGTCTTGGGAATAACTGAAACAGAGCAGTGTCTAATACTTTCATCCCCTATGACTTTTATAGTGATGATGATATGCACAATTTTCTTCTTTCCTGAAGCACTCCTGGTATTAACTAGTAAAGGTAGTCACCTATTAAAGTCTTGGATATTTTCAGAACTACTTGATTTAAAATTAGTTTTCTTACCAGAAGAGTACCTGACTGTACTATTTTGACAAGTTTGTTATTTGTTTTAATGGTAAGCTTTGTATTATAATAAAAAACCAACAATATTGTGCCAGCTGTTCAGCTGAGTCAACAGCTTTCTGAAATAGCACTGATGATGGCAGTAACCCCTTGAATATTAATTTAAAGAGAAGACCAAGTAGACATCTGTTAACTTATAGGTGTCCACAGCAGTTTACTATATCAAGGCCCCTTGCAAATCAGTTTTTGAACTACCAGGAAAAGCTGAAATGTTGTAATTAGTGAAAGCTAAAAATACATTAAGAACCAAGTTCTCTGTACTCCTTAAAATTCTCTTCAGTGCTTATAGCAAACTTAAAATAACAATTCATTTTATTTTTCAGTACTTATTTCAAGTTGGATTAGACTATTATTCATGTTATGTATTATAATTTTGGCATAATGTGCTAACTGTGCATATTTCACTTCTTACGACTATTTCCACTGATTGTTACATTCAGCCTCTGGAAGTTTAAGAATTATTTAGAGAATGCTGTTGAGCAGAGGCGATGCATAGGGAAGGCTTTAGAGAGAGTATTCTGTTATTAGTTTTAAATTCTTTGTACATGAGACCTTTTGCAGAAAGGAGCTCTTTACATTCTACTGTGAGATATAGGATTGGTAAGCGATACTGTTGAGATATCAAGTTGAAGAAAATAAGGTTTGTTTGGTGACTTGACCTTGGCTGGCTGCCCGGTGCCCACCAGGCTGCTCTATTACTCCTCCTCCATCAAAAGGACAGGGGAAGAAATACAACAAAAAGTTCTTGAGTCGAGATGAGGACAGGGAAATCACCCACCGATTACCATCATGGGCAAAACAGACTCTACTTGGGGAAATTAAATTAATTTATTGCCAGTTAAACAGAGTAGGATAATGAGAAATAAGAACAAATCTAAAAAACACTTTCCCCCCACCCCTCCCTTCTTCCCAGGCTCAGCTTCACTCCCGACTTCTCTATCTCCTTGCCCTGAGTGGTGCAGGGGGACGGGAATGGGAGTTGCGGTCAGTTCATAACGCTTCATTTCTGCTACTCCTTCCTTTTCATGCTCTTCCCCTGCTCCAGCACAGGGTCCCGCCCTCAGGTTACAGTCCTTCGTGAACTGCTTCAGCGTGGGTCTTTTCCACGGGGTGCAGTTCTTCAGGAACAGACTGCTTCAGCGTGGGTCCCCCACGGGGTCACAAGTCCTGCCAGCAAACCTGCTCCAGCGTGGGCTTCCCACGGGGTCACAGCCTCCTTTGGGCATCCACCTGCTCTGGCGTGGGGTCCTCCACGGGCTGCAGGTGGATATCTGCTCCACCGGAGACCTGCATGGGCTGCAGGGAAACCTCACCATGGTCTTTACCATGGGCTGCAGGGGAATCTGCACCGGTGCCTGGAGCACCTCCTCCCCCTCCTTCTTCGCTGACCTTGGTGCCTGCAGAGTTGTTTCTCTCTCTTATATTCTCAATTGTCTCTCCAGCTGCAATTGCTGTTGCACAGCAACTTTTTCCCCTTCTTAAATATGTTATCACAGAGGTGCTACTACTGTCCTTGAGTAGCTCAGCTTTGGCCAGTGGCAGGTCTGTCCTAGAGCAGGCTGGAACTGGCTCTGTCCATCATGGGGGCTGCTTCTGCTGACTTCTCATAGAAGCTGCCCCTGCAGCCCCCTACTACCCAAGACTTGCCACGTAAACTGTTTGTTTTGCTTATGGTTTCATATTTTGCTTTTCAGAGGGCAGATGATTTCAGGCGAAGACTGTGAATTTATTCAAAGATTCGAACAGAAAAGAAATCCCGAAGAAAAACAGGAGTTGTTGCAAACAGAAGGCAATCAAGTAACTTTCCTTTCTTTTAATAATCAAACTTTTGGGGAGGAGGATTGAAGGAAATTTTCGTACCAACTCTTATTTTATTGTTGGCTGTATACAGTTAAGGTGTTATGGAAGAAGTATAAAACTTGCTATTATGATTCTTTTTTTTTCTAGATATAAGTTGGACATTCTTTTAAAAACCTATTAAATAATTATTAAATGTCATCTGACTTTGACTCTGTTGTGGGACAAGCTAGCTCAAGTCTTTCCTCATCCTGTTTACTTAATCATGCACACTTGTACTTGAGTCACTTTTTTTTTTTTGAGCTTTTTTCCTTAGAGTTTATTGATGAGAGCTACTGCCAGTGAGATTTCTGCTTAGCTAGCTGAGCAATTATAATGTAGTTCCAGCAATAGAGCCCACTGATTAAGGTGGATTCAGTTATTTAAACACAGGTGTCATTTTAGGCACTGTAAGATATGAGACATCTGTGTTGGACAGAGCTGATATAAGATTGATAGGTGACTGTCGTGGTTTAACCCCAGCCAGCAACTAAACACCACGCAGCTGCTTGCTTACCCCCCACCCCCTCCGGTAGGATGGGGAAGAGAACTGGGAGGGCACAAGTAGAAAAACTCATGGGTTGAGATAAAAACAGTTTAATAATGGAAATATAACAGAGTAGAACAGTAATAACAACAACGATAACAGGATATACAAACCAGGCGATGCACAATGCAACTGCTGACCCGCTGACTGTGTGTCGTGAACAGCGAGAGACACCCCCCCCACACCCCTGGCTTTTATACTGAGCATGACGCCACATGGTATAGAATACCCTATTGGCCAGCTGGGTCAACTGCCCCGGCTATGCTCTCCCCCACCAGCTTCCCCTGCACTTGGCAGAGCATGGGAGGCCGAAAAGTCCCCGGTGCAAGCACCACCCAGCAACAACCAAAGCATCAGTGGGCCATCAACGCTCCTCTCATACCAAACGCAAAACACAGCACCCCCTCCAGCTACTGGGAAGAAAGTTAACTCTGTCCCAGCCGGAACCAGGACAGTGACCCATGCCATTTGGCTCATGGAGTCTAGCCAAGATGCCCAAAGACACTTGAATGATATTTCAAGCAGTAGAATCTCAGCCTTGAAGCCTGAGGTTCTAGCAGACAATGTCAGACATCAAGAGGATTGGGTGAGGCGGGGGGAAGAGTAGGAGATGCACTCAAGGCACAAAACTTTCCAGCCCTTTTTTCTACTTTAATTTTAGGCTGTTCTGTTGTTTTTTTGTTTCCCCAAATTATATTGTGAGACTGCTATGTAAGGGACCATAATTTGCATAGTGACAAAAGCATATATGGTGAATGTTATATGCCACTATATAATTATGGTGTAGCAGTTCAGAGTTCCATTTTTCTTTCAGTTTTAGTTGAATGTGGTGAAGGGGAAGGAGTTAGTGTAAGAAACAGTGTTGTGACTGTTCCAGCCTATTATATCTGTTCCTGAAATTGTAGAGTAGAGTTGTTCAGGAGGCAGAAAACAGCTCAAATATGAACAAAGATTTTTCTACAAGGTATAGGAAGTGAACAGGTATATTCTTATTCTGTGTCTAAGTTTGTTGCTGTTTTATCAGTTTACTTGATTCCTCTCCTCGCTGCCATAAAAAAAGACACTGATGGAGATTTTTCTAATCAGTCTTTCAACAAAGCACCTTGCTGACTTTCACTAGCGAGTACTTGTTATTTCATTTGAAAGCCATAAAACAATTTATAAAAGGTAACGATCAATGTGACAGAAAATTTTCTTTATAATATAATGTCAAATGTATTCATCTCTTATTGCAATTGAATAAGATGTTGGGATGTTCAATACTTATGTAAGACTTAACTGTGAATTAATGAGGTCCTGTTTTATATTATCAAAAGGAACGAAGATAATTGCTAATACTAATTTTAATGTCTCTTTTATTTTTCTAGTGTGCTAAAACATTTATAAACTTGATGACTCATATCTCCAAGGAACAGACGGTTCAGTACATTCTGACTATGGTTGATGACATGCTGCAAGTAGGTCAATAACCTGTCTTATTTTTAAGTCCTTAAATGCATGCTTGAATGTTTCCTTAGCCTAATTCAGGTCTTTTCAGATGTTTGTCATACTGTATTAAAAATATTCTTTTAAATTTCCAAATCTTGTCTTCAGAAGTTAAATGTTAGGACTAAAGTTGTATGGGTAACTTAGTCTTGCATATATGTTCATATTTTGGAAAAAACCCCATACCTGTATGCTTGTCTGTTGGCTCTCAACCATGTTTGATGCAAAACTTGGATGTTAAGGGATGATTTGTAACCTCAGCCCTTTCCTGTTGAGTAGATAGGATATAACTTCTAACTTGAAGTTGTTGGAGCTTTTCTTATGAAGGTGTTAATTTGGCCACCACAGTTTCTGCAGCTTCAGATTTCCAACATAAGTTAGACTGTTTAGGACAACATATTCTGAAATTCTCCATGGTTTAATTGTAAAACACGAACTTCTGATTTAATGAAATATGTAGTTCTTTGTAGCTATGGGATACAGTGACTTATAAGAGTAGGCTATTAAATGTGTCAAGACTGCTGTGTGCTGAGACAAGTCAAGAGGAGACTTTACTCAGATAATCCTGCTTTTGCATTTCTTCGCTCTATAGTAGACTAAGAGAAAGTGGTTGGAGTGATGATGTAACAAGATGGGTTGAGTTGTGCAAGGTTTTCTCCTGGTATTCACATGAATACCTAGCTGTTCGACATTTTCTCTTCTGCTGTTTTATGTTATATTTAATACAAGGTTACAGTGAAACGTGTCTAGTGATAACTTAATGGTTCAGGGCATTGCCCTAGCAGGTGAACCATGAGAGTTCTAATTCCAGCTCTGAGTATACAGTATTGTCAACAGGCAAGCTGAAAAGTGTGAAGCTCTTCGCAATACATGTAACATGGGATTATGGTGTTGTTCTTTCAGGTGCCTGTCTGCACATTAGAGCCCTGAGTGAGTGCCCTGACTGCTAGAATAATAGCTGGTGGTGGTGGCGGCAGTTTATTCATGCCCATCTGCAGCTTCGTCACTCTGACCCTCTTCCTCTTTTCTTGAGATTTACTTTTTCTCAAGTGTGACACAAACATCAAGAAGCAGAGGAGACAAAAGGGAGCCTCAGTGTCATTCCTTGATTAGGATACTGAGTTGGGAGTACCTTGTTTTGGTTTATGCGTTTGATGACAAACTTTGTCTTAGTTTGGGAGAACTCTGTTTATTATAGCTACTTTTGTGAGGAATGGGTCTCGTTTTCTGTGTGAGACATGTCAGTGGCCACAGAAGTAATCATTTCATTTGCCCTTCTTTGGAAATTTTTGTGAGTGTTAGTAGGTCTTGTTTTGCTTATGTGCTTTGACGTTAGCACTTAGCCTATAGCTACAATATGCGATAGCCGATATTATCTCCTGTGCTGTGGAATTAATACCCCACAGGTAAAGGCTTTCACTGGCCCACTCTCAAACAATTGTATTAGTCACAGAAAGTAGTTTTGAGTAATCTCTTATTTGCCGTATTGGTTCTGTCATATGTGTCTAGATGAACATGTTTTCTTGACTTTATGGTCAAGCACTGACATTTCTGTATGCAGGGCATTACCCTGCTGCAGAATGGCATGTGTGGAATTCTTAATGTTAAACATAATTACTTTAAATTGTCCAGGCCTTATAGTGATACAGGAGAATAGAGATGTTGGTGCACAGGTATATATTTGCTTTTGTTTGAAATTGGATGCCTTTTTCACTTTAGAAATTCTGCTTCAGTGTCTGAAAGGCTGCACTGGCTTTTGCAATGCTCTGTGTGACTTCATTATTCAGGGATATCTTGCTGCTGGCAAAGAGGGCTTGCGTGCATGTGTCTGCATGGCATCATCCCAGGGCTTCCTAACACTCCATGCCTCCACTAGGCAAGGGTGAAACAGGACTTCTATTTTCCTTTGGTCATGTTCAGATGGTAGAACACGTTGTCAGTGATGCCTTATGGACCCTTGGTTGCACATTTTCAAGGTGTAATATTCTTGTCAGAAAGGAGTATACTGGCCATTGACTCTGTGACTGTGAGTTTAGTGCGGGGTCTCTGCAGACTGCATGGACAGAAGAATTCACAATAGCAGATAGGAAGTCTCCTGTCTTTGCCTGAGTAGTCTTAATTCAGTACTTGCAAAGAAAAGATTTTAAGTGAGAAGTTATTCAAGGACACGGCCTGTCATGGTGCCACTGACTCTTTCAGTAAAATTGTTTTGAGCAAGGATGTTCACTGCAGTTTCATGAGACAAACAAATAGTATTTGCAAGCTACCGGTGATAGCTGAAACTTCTAGAAACTATCGTAGGTAACAGTATCCAGCCTTTGTCTGTGATAATGACTGTGGTTCTTCTATTATCTTTCTATGCTTTTCTTGTGAGGTTGTAAAAATTGTATCAACTGTGTTTTGAGCACACCAAAAGCCTACCTGGGTGTCTAGGATTGTTCCAGCAGTTCTACTTGGGGGTTTGATCATCTTTCTAAGAAAGATTTCTTTTGGAGGCTGTCAGAAGTGAAATTAATGTGGTGATTGCCTTATAAAAGTACTACTGTTCTGCTTATTTCTGAAGGTGGAGAGTGTTAGCATACTGCAATCCCTGAGGAAACATTTCTTATTCTACTCATATGATAAATGCTTGGAACAATTTCTCTGGATTAGTGACCCTGTCATACTGCACAGTCTGTTACTTGTGAAATCTTTAAGAACCTGCACCAACTACAGTAGCAGTACCACCCAGCTTCATTATGCTTCTTCAGAAATGATAGATGCTAAATTATTCAACCGTTGATGTGAGAGCTTCAGGGTTTCCATTTTATGAGTGTAGTCAGTAGCTGCCTAGGAGGGTGCAGCACTACATATTTCAGGGCTGTAGGCAGTTCTCCACTCTTTACCCCGCACAGCAAACCAGACTAGTCTTCTGATTGACAAGATGTTGAAGTTATTTCAGCTTTTCTGCTTCCAGACCTGTCTGTCTCCTCCTTAGTTATGTTGTAAACTGAACTCATTGATCTAGTTATTTTTGATCTTTTTAGCTAGACTCTGTGTAGTACAAGTGTAGATGCTAAGAGAGATTTATTTGATTGAACTGCCATTTTTTATCAAACTAGCCCTCACAGAGCAGAGGCTCTCCACCAAGGCACTCTGTTCCTGAGATCTTACTTTTTCTTTATTTCATAGTTTGAACAACAAATTTTGAGAGGGTTTTTGAGTGCTTTTTGACACATGCCATATAGAACATTAATCATTCTAAGGGTTATGACTGTCAGATAACTAGTGACACCTGACCTTTCCCAGTCAGTGATCAGGACACAGTAATTTGCAGCCTGTGTGGTCCAGTAACTTCGATACTTTCAATGAAGGGTTGGTTGCAACTCTGATGCTTAGTAAGATGCCAGTGTTTGGATCATGGATACATTCAGGTCATCTTGTGCTTAACGGATCGTATTCCAACAAGCAGGCTTGCCTAGCTGATTCTTGGTCCATAGAGTTGTTAATAGGGTGCTGAATTGATGGAGGAAAGCCCTTCAGCTAGGGGAGTTCGAAAATTAAATTCATTGGGTAGTGGAGACTGAGATACTGTTCTCATGCGAGTTTCCCAATTACAGCATTTCAAACAGTTTTGCCTTCCTTGATAGGAGTTGTATACTTTGTTGTACTAGCTTGACTTCAATGGGGAGACATCTCTTTAGAATGAAAGCTTGCTAATCACCAGGCTAGAAAGTATATGGAAATGCTGGGGAAAAGCAAGAATCCAGGTTATTTGATTTTCTGGGAGACTGTCTATATTCTAGGCTATTAGGAAAGAGCAGAGGTCTTCTTTCTCCTTCAGGTTTGCAAGGCCTCTTCTCTGGTCTGCTTTAAGGAGAACCATAATAGCTGCTTTTCACGGTGGTTATTAGGTAAAATGCTTGAAGGAACTGCACGGTGCTTAGGTTCAGTTACTTGCGGTCTCTTGTGATTCAGCCTAGAAGCCCTGGAGAACAGACTTCTGGTGACTATGTCCTCTCCTCGGTGCTCAGGTTGCCTGAGATAACAGCTGAACCAGTTGCAGCCTCATCTGGGAGAGAAGAGCTCGCTTCCCATTGAGAGGAATGGAGAGGCAGGACTAGCTTACAACTCCGAAGTTTCACTTGTAGCACACGCAGCGAAGTTGAACAACAGGCTTTTGTGTGGAAGTAGCAATACGTGGAAAACTTTGTGTGGACTTTATTCAAGCATAATTGATTGCATGAAGAGTAGTGTTCCTCTGGAAAATGACAGTATTTAGCTAGTCTCATTTCTGTTATTCTGCTTGCTTGATCAAAAGGATACATTCATTTTTACTCAAGCAGGTAGTGGAGTACTGAGATATAACTAGGGTTTCAAAGTTTGTTTCCTCCTGCCTCAAATCTCTAACCTTAATGTTGGAGTGCTGAAATGAACTGTATCCACAAGTAACTGTAAAACTGAAAAATTTCTATGGGCTGTTATAAGCCAGGATACACTCTGATAATGTATGCCAACATAATGAAGAGCAAATAACTGCTTTATGTTGAATGCTTTTACAAGTCTCTCATTTTCTCCCCTCTCCCAATTTCTACAGGAAAATCATCAGCGTGTTTGTATCTTCTTTGATTATGCAAAACGTGGTAAAAACACTGCATGGTCCTATTTTCTGCCGATGTTGAATCGACAAGATCTTTTCACTGTGCATATGGTAAGTTTTAAATGAACTGTCTCTGAAGATGGTTGAGAAAAATGCTGGTTTTATTTTTCTTTATTTTATTTTATCTTTATTTTGGAGTTTGAAGCTAAACTTCTGCCTGGACTAGTAAGTTTTCCTCTTGCAGTCTAGATGAGTCATTCTTGATACAACCTTCACTTGACCACATTTTAGAAAGAAAAGGTACAACCCTTGCTTGATCACATTTTAGAAAGAAAAGTTACATTGTTTATTAACATTGTTTTTTCTGGGAGATTAGAGCAGGTTTTAAAGGTTCAGAAAAGCAAGGATTTTAGAATTAATTAAGCACAGTAAGACATAACTAGAAAAATAATTTTTGTCACAACTGCCAGTCAATGCTCCTCATGCTGTACAAATATTAGAATTTAAGATCTCATCCTGTGAAAGGAAAATATCTTTACCTTGATGAATCTTATCTTCTCATATGCTCAAATGACTATAATGCCACTTGAAATCTTCTTAAAATGGTTTGTAAGCATACTGGGGAAGAAATACTGTCTGCTGTTGAGGGTTGACGCTGGCTGACAGGAAAGGTCCCACCCAGTTGCTTGCACAGTCCCCCACAGCAGGACTGGGGAGAGAATCAGGAGGGCAGAAGTGACAAAACTTGTGGATCAAGATAAAGACACTTTAATAAGCGAAGGGGAAAAAAGGGAGAAGGTGTGGAACCCAAAACAAATCCAACAAAAAGAAGTGATGCAAAAGCAATCACACTACACCAGCAGACTGATGCCCAGCAAGTATATCTCTTTGGTCAGCTGTCCCGGCTGTGTCCCCTCCCAGCCTCTTCTCCCCCCGCCCCCCAGCCTACTCACTGGAAGTGTAGAGTGAGAAACAGAGAAGTACTTGATGTTGTGCAAGCACTGCTCAGCAGCGGCTAAAACGTTGGTATGTTATCAATGCTGTTTTGGTCACCAGTCTAAACCACAGCATTGTATGTGCTGCTATGAAGAAAATTAAGTCCATCCCAGACAAGCCCAGTACAACTATGTGCGTTTGATGGTATCTGCTGCGCTTTGAGCCACTGGGTGCTGCTGGTGTATATGGAGTAACTTTTCTGGAATTCTTAATATTCTTCTGTCATCTGTGATGAGAACTGGCCATTTCATCTCAGCAGTTTTTTTTTTCCTTGTGGGGGAAAGATATGGTTGTATTACTGTAAATTCCTAATGAAGACCATAGTTTCCACCAATAAAACTTGTATTATGGCTTGAAGAGGGAGAAAACTGCATGGATATGAGTTTTTCTTCACTGCGTATGTTTATGCTGGCATGGTATGGTAGAATCAAATCAGTGGCTCAAACTACAAAACCACATACCTGGCCTGTGTTATGCTCTGGTGGCAGTACTGGCAAGTCATGCTGTTTGTTCTTAGGTGTGGCCAGTGCAACTGTGTTTGGGGCTGTGCTGCGACTTGAACAGTGAGCTGGCCTGTTTCCAAGAAAAATGTCAGGCTTGATTTTTTTTTTTTTTTTTTTAATCTGACTGAATCACTGCATGGCGTGGAATCAGGTTACCTGGTGCAGCTGAAGGAGGATGCTGTTGGGGTTTTTTGGTTGTTGGTGGTTTGTGGTGCTGTTTCTTTTTTTTTGTTGTTTTTGTTTTTTTGTTTTCTTTTGCGGTATTGCTGCTGAAGACCCATCTTGCAAAACTGCAGTCTGAGCAAACTCGGACAATATTGATTTCTCAAATGTGCAGGTAAAGTGTAATTTTTAGACCCTTTTAGTGCAAACTAATTAGTCTCCCTAGAACGGTGGCTTTCAAATGTATAGTATAGAAATTTCTGTGCCCAGTATTTCTCTGCACACAGATGTGTTATTCTGATACTGTGTTCTTTAGGTACTGCAAAAATACACAAATAACTTTACAAGTTGCAGAGAACCTCACGTAATGTGAATCCATTTTAAAACACTAAGTTTGTTCCCTTATTGTGCCTTTTACTACTCTTTGTGCATATATTTGGTTTTTTTTAAGTGCATGAATGTTTTCAAAACAAAGTTTTAGGTTTGTGTTGGTTTTGTTGTGATTTCCACCCCCCCTCCCCTTACTGTGCACACTGGAAGACTTTTGCTGCCACATCATTGTATCTGCATAGACAGATAAAAAGACTTGTTTTCTGTGTTGAGGCTCAAATTCTGCTAGGCATGAATGGTCTCTTATTCAGGGGTCAAGTAGCAGTTTTAACTCAGGAGCATGGTAAGCTAGTGATCTAATATCTCATGTTTTAAAGCTGAAGGGATTTTATAGGATTACTTGGCTGCATTCAGAAGTGGATTTGACGCATTTCAGTGTAAAGTTCGTTGTTCCAGATTCTCACTCATAATCCTTCTAGAAATCAGTGGTGGTGGTGCTGCACATCTGAATGCAATATAGTGGAAAGGTGCCTGGAATAGTCTCCTCACTGCATCACAGAGCTGTATGCAGGCAAACGAACCCCTACCTCAGTAGTTTCTTGGTTAGACTGCCTCCTTATATATAAGCTGGCTCAAATGTTTCTGCAAATAAACTGCAGGCCACAATGTAGAGTTACTTCAAAGATGATTTGGAAAAGCTGGCGTAGAAATATACTCTTGTTATATGTATTCTTGTGCCATAGGCATAATGAAAATTCTTAACCTGACTACATTTTTTACTCCTCAACTTCATTCTTAAATTCTACCTTCCCTTTTGGTTTTCTGCTCTTCTTTTTCTGGGCTTGAAACTTCTTCCTTCTTGAAGATGACTTGTTTCAGTTTAAGTACAGAAAACTTTAATACTTTGCAATCATTTGTGTGGCATATGCTGTAGTTGCTTAAAGTAAGCCTGCTCATGTATGTGTTAGACCATTGAGTGTCTTACTGTTGATAGATTTCTGACTGTAATAGTGTCCTACAGCAGTAGCCCATTGATAGCTCCCCCTGCTTCTGAGTTCTTTGTTGGTGTCTTTGTGAACTTTGTCAGAGACAAGTGATAACAGAGACATCTGATAACACTGTGAAAATATACCAGTTACTAGGAACTAGAAGCAGCAGAAAGCTGAAGAAACACAATTACTAGCCATGAAGAGTCCCCTACATAGAAAACAGGTAGATTTCTGTAAGGGGCTATCTTTTACCTAAACTCGGTTTCCACGGCTTATACGACTTTTTACTGAATCCTGAAATTGCTGCATTTGAAAAATCTGTTTATTGCGTTCTCTTTCAGGCAGCAAGAATTATTGCCAAACTGGCTGCGTGGGGGAGGGAACTTATGGAAGGCAGTGACTTGAATTACTATTTCAACTGGATTAAAACTCAGCTCAGTTCACAGGTAAAAAGCTACTTCTGTTTAAATGTTACAGTGACTTTGGAAACTTTTTCAAGAATGTGAATATATAGATGTGCAAACAGGAGTGGGGTTTTTTTTTTGTTTTCTTCTTTTAAAAATGAGATGTTACTTTTTTATTTTTAAAGCTAATTATCCTTTATTCAAATACATACTTTTTAATTTAATATTTTGTATTTTCTACTCCAGTCCTTGAAATTTAAATTAAAAATAAAAGATAAGGCTTTTTGCCTTTTCTGTTTGTAAATGTTTATTTTCTTCTGGACACTCAGAAAACATATGATGAGGGTTTTTTTGTCTCCCTGTATTGTTTTGTTTCTCAGAGGTTTTTACTAGGAAGAAAAATTACATAGCGGCAGGAAGTGAGTGTCAAAACTTTTTTCCAGTTTACTGTAGAACAAAGCTTTTATTTTTAGTCCTGTCACTTGAAACTAAGTCAGTCCCGACTTACTTGGACAGTATTTGTATGCCATTAGCTCAGTATGAACTGCTTACTGCTGGCTTTTCCTTCAAAGATTAATTGTTCTCCTTTGTATTAATTTTTGGAGGTTTTCTCTTCAGTCCTTGCCAAAACTCAGTGATTTGTCATTCTGTTGTAGCAGAAGTGGATTATGGAAAGCAGAGAAACATTCAGTAGGTTTAGTAGGGGTATATTTTTTTCATAGTTTTCCAGACTGGGCTTATTAAAAACGAGTTTTATTTTTACTCTGGAAGAAGAATCTTAAAGTTGGAATTTCCTTCAGAAAGATCCAAGAGAACGGCTTTCAAATTCTGAGATAAAGATGGATAAAAGTCTCGAGTAAGTCCACAATTAAATTAAAAAAAAAAAAAAGAAAAAAGAAGAAAATTTAAATCGTCATATACCAAGATCAGCTCAAACCATATTCTTCTAGACATGATGGTGTGTGGGGGGAAACAAATACAATATATAATCATAATATATTGAGCAAAAAAAGTATCTAATAGATTCTTAATCTTTTCTTTTTATGACTAAAGCAATGGGAGAATTGGAAGAAACTTGGTAACAACTGTTCTGTAAGGGTGAAGGACAGCTCTGATTTTAAACTTTTTTTTTTTTTTTGCTAGAAACTACGTGGTACAGGGGGTTCTGTGGAAACAGGAGCAGTCTCCACAAGTGATGTAAGTATCTCTTTGAAATCTGTCAATTTGCTATTTTGGGCAGGTGATACCCACTCCTCAGATTAAGTAGCGGAGCTTTTTGGTGTCAGTAATAGAAAGTACTTGGTATCAGAACTGTATGACAACAGAGTGCCAGGTGATGGCGCCAAGAAACAAAAGTGGTTTTAAAACACTGGTTTCACAGAAAATGCTGGCAGTGGAAGTATGTACTTTACAAGTTGGTTTGGGTTGTTAAAAATGTAGATGTATCTAGCATCCTCTTTGTTAAAACTTGAAAAAAATTATATGCAATTAATTTAATATTTGAACAATACTGTCTGTTTAGCACTGAACTTCTGACTTGTAGAAGTAACCTGAGACTAAGAAACTTTTGGCTCTTTTAATGTGCAGAACTTAAAAAAGGCATATCAGATATTGAAGCTAACATTGTCCCTCAAACCTCTGTAGCATGAAATCACAAGAGTGCTTTCAAAGCTGTAAGCTTTTCATATGTGAACAGCCTGAATTCAGAGGAAAATGGATTGTCCTTTTCTCATCAGTATTTATACTGATGTCCTGTAGCTATAATGGCTGTTGAGCTTGGAGATGAACTGTGGCAGAATAACAAACGCAGGTGATCATCATAACTGGATTTTCTATTTTGTTGTGGCACAATGAGGCGGTTTATCATAGCTTTTGAATGTGGAATAGGATTCAGTTTGGTCGTTTGTTCCTTTTGCAACCTGAAAGTGTTCGCAGTTTTTCAGAAGACTTAAATATGAACCTGGAATTTGTTTCTCTTCTAAATGTAGTCATCGCTTTAAAGCGTTAGCTTCCTGTAGAGAAAAGCCTCTTTAAATTACCACCTGACCAGGGTTTAAAATAGAAAAGATGAAAGACCATCACACATGAGAATGGATAGGGGGTGAAATTATGGCCTGAGCATAGAAGTTGAAGTATTTCAGTATTTCATGTGCAGTTCTGTCTGCCATACTGTTAAGTTTTGTTAGGCTGACAGCCCTCTGTCATAGAGCCTTAAAGCAGTAAATAGACCTACAGCACGCAGCACCACTTGTGGAGCTGTGAGCTCTTCTAACTTGCTTAGAAATCTGTATTCATTGAACTGTAGCACTGCATGGATGTACCACAGTACTGCAGGGTCCCAAAGCAGCAGAACTGATAGTGCAAATATGTTCTAGGATAATTAAGTTGGGTAAGTATTGTCTTGACTTCGTTAGTGTTCTGATTTCAGATCTAGCTTGTGCAGGCTTTTCAAACAGGTCCTGACTAATTTATTTTAGAGTAAATTAGAGATGCAGTCATTTTACACAGGAAATGAGGGTTGGGATCTATTATGAAATTTCATAATAGTGTTGGAAGAGAATGCTTTTATGACAGACTCTTTAAAAAGAAAACTCCAAGTTCGGTAGTACACAGGTTGGTGATGCAGATAAATGAATACATTATTTGGGGTGTCAGGGCTGTCTGTGTGTTTATAGCAGTTTTATTTGCATGGTGTGTGAGAGTCAATACCTACCCAGGGAAATGAATGATTCTCGCGTACGAGTTGGCGGGGCTCATCGAGAGGGCTTTAAACTAGGTGCAAAGGGCGAAGGGGATAAAACCAGGCTCCCTAGAGAAGAGCCTAGGGGCGGCACGCCAATGTCGGGGGAGAAATTGGTAGCCCAGCTCAAGTGCATCTACACCAATGCACGCAGCATGGGCAGCAAACAGGAGGAGCTGGAAGCCGTTGTGCAGGAGGGTAGCTATGACTTAGTCGCCATCACGGAAACATGGTGGGATGAGTCTCACGACTGGAGTGCTGCAATGGATGGCTATAAGCTCTTCAGAAGGGACAGGCGAGGAAGGAGAGGCGGTGGGGTAGCCCTGTATGTTAGGGAGTGCTTTGACTGTCTAGAGCTCAATGGTAGTGATGATGAGGTCGAGTGCTTGTGGGTAAGGATGAGGGGGAAGGCCAACAAGGCAGATATCCTGCTGGGAGTCTGTTACAGACCACCCAACCAGGATGAGGAGGCAGACGAAATATTCTGCCAGAGGCTGGCAGAAGTCTCACAGTCACTAGCCCTTGTTCTCGTGGGGGACTTCAACTTTCCGGACGTCTGCTGGACGTCAAAGTTGGAGAATGGGAGTGGGAAGAACCTGAGCTCAAGATTCCTTTTTCTACAATGACCTCTAACAAACTTCTTCAAGCTTGGTAACCAGTTTGCTGATTTATTTCCCAAAGTTTGCTCAGTGGAATAACAATTGACTCTGTGGATGAAACGGGCTCTGGCAGTATAATCAAACAGAAGACAGCCTTCATTCATAGATACTGAAAGAAGGCAGTGCAAATAGGCTATAAAAATCTGTTATGGTAATGTAAAATGGTTTCATTTTGCACAACACTTCTTTCCTATTCAAAACTGTTCTCCATTTATATTTTGCTTCCCACCTCTTCTTGTGAGATTTTTTTTTTTTTTTTTTAAATAGGGGGATGTAAAGCATTGTAAGAGTGAGCCTGTTTAACTTGGAAGTGTCACTGAGGAAATGTGTGCTGAAGTATGCCAGTAAAGCCTAGTTTGGAAAACTGAACTTCAGCAATTACTACCTAACTCTTCTTGTAAGAAGTGATGTGTTCTTCTTTTCACCCAGAGTTCCCAGTATGTACAATGTGTTGCTGGTTGTCTGCAGCTGATGCTCAGGGTCAATGAATATCGCTTTGCGTGGGTAGAAGCAGATGGAGTAAATTGGTGAGCATTTATTTCAATTTAATGGATATACTTGAACTTACAATAGCATGTTCCCCAGTGGTCCCTTTTGGAATAGAATTCTCTTGCAAAAGACAGCTGCTCTGTTTGAGTACAAAACCTATTTGTTTTCAAACATTAATACAGTCAAATAGACAAATGGAACTTGCAGATATAGGTACCAATGTTGACACTTTAATGCTGCTTTACTCTTCATGAAGAACTGCTTAAATAAATATCTGAAGGGGAATACAGCCATTTGACTTCAGCTGAAGATGCTCTGTTTTTTATTTTATAGAAAGAGGACTAACGAAATGAGTTTCTGCTAATCTTCCTTGTCTTTCAGTTTGGAGTTGTTCTGTCTGAAAGTATTAGTGAAAGGAGAAACATGTTCTAGTGCTAAGCTCAATTTTTTTTTCCACATATGTCTTCAAGTAGGTCATTCTTTTATCCAGATTCTCTTCATAAATAGCTCTGCATGAGGCTAGGATGTTGTCACTCTTCTTATTTAAAAAATGCTTGTCTATAAATAATTTTTCTGCCATGCATGCCTCTATTGGGGATGGTGGCTGTACTATTTGCACTGTAAGAAAAAATACCCCTGTACTCTGAAATGGAGAAAAGTCGAAGTTACCAGTGAAGTGAAAGTTCAAAAGATGTTCACGCGTGTCAAGATGACACTATTGAAACAAATTCTTTCACCAAGAAAGCATTTTAATAAACTGTTAAAGCATTACAATAAGCCTGTGTTTCAACAAGTTTGAATTTGTTTTAATTTTGATAGCAATGATCTTGAAAATGGATAGTTTTTTTTTAAATTGGGTTAGCTTTTTTTGGAATGGACCTGAAAATTGCTTATTAAATTTTCAAAACTTCAGCTGAACAAAGCTTCTGCATTATTTCTTCTTGCAGATCTTGTGATATTATTTCTTCTCTAGCAGTGCTTTGTATATGTGTGATGTGTTATATCTATAAGCTGTTTTCTGAGAACTCACTTGTTAAATAAAGACTACTTCAGCTCATTTCAGACACTCCTGTGGAGAGATACAATTAAGGAAACAAGTTCAATTTGTGTAGATTTTGTTCTGTCTGTTTATTCCTTCTCTTTCTTAACTCTGAAGGAGTAGATATGTGTTTCTCTCTTTCTCCTATAATGACAAATAATGCTCTAAACGTGCCAGTAGAAAAAGAGTCTCGGTGAACCTGAAGATGGATACAGTACCACATCAGTTCACATGGGAAAAGCTGCTTTATGGCTGTAAGGCTAAGGAGGAAATAACTATGTCTTTAAAAGATGGCTTTCTGAACAAGCTGCTTGTACAATGATAAATACTGGTGCAGAATACTGTGAAGCGTGTGTTGTATACTTGTCCTCAGCAGCTCTTTCCAATAAGTTCCTGTTAACTATTTCTTCTAATGTTTCAGGGTGGAGCAATGCAATCTATGCAGTCATTATTTAAAAATTAAATGTATACTGTGTTAATTTTTCAGTATCATGGGGGTCTTGAGCAACAAATGCGGCTTCCAGCTCCAGTATCAGATGATTTTCTGTGTGTGGCTGCTGGCATTTAGCCCTCAAATGTGCGAATATCTCCGTCGGTATAATATTGTTCCAGTGCTGTCGGATATTCTTCAGGAATCTGTCAAAGAGAAAGTAACTAGGATCATCCTTGCAGCATTTCGGGTAAGTGTCTGTTGACTGCAATTGCACTGCGCTTCTCTCTCAAATGAGTAGGTCTCAAATGTTGCTGATGCACAGCTGTTTCTGCTAGACTGTGTCAGTAAACTGGACTGAAAGCTTAATTCTTCCTTTTTTTTTGTGAACTGAGTTTTGCTACAGGTAATAGACATGCTATTACAAGTAATAAACATCTGCTATTCAATGTCTTCTTAAAATAAGGTTGACTTAAAAAAACCTGCGTTAACACAGGCACTAGTGATTTCCCTTCTTTAGTTCAAGATTCTTTTTTCTACTGGTACTAGTGTAAAACACACTAGTTACTAATACCTGATAAATTTTGCCTTACAAAGCTTTAATTTAATAATATTATTTTAAACATGCATATGTTTGTCCAACTGACTGACTTAGAGATTATTTTTATCTACTAGTCCAAAAATCTTTTCTTGGTGGCTCTGTCAAGATGAATGAGTGATTAGTTGACTTACTGTGTCCATGTTACCTGAAAATCACTGGTCCTATTTAAGATAATTTGGAATAACAGAGCACTGAGGCTTGATGTTTTCATTGTGAGAGTACCAATTTGTGTTCATGGATGCTAATTGTGCATGTGCACATAGTTTTACGTGCATGCTTCTCAAGTGTCTTGTATGCAATACAGGAATGCTATAACAACTTTTAATACTCTTTTAAAACAGGACTTATATCCTGAGTAGGAGATGTAGATCTTGGAAACTATTTGTTTTCCTGGGTGTTGATTGTGTTCCAGTAGTAGGTGTTGCAAGCGAATTAGGATGGGGAGAGGAGAACTGTTGCTTACTGACTTGCTGATCAGCAATAATGAGCTGTGTGAAGATGCTTACCCTGGGACTTAAATGGCCTCTCTAGCCATAGCATCTGCCACTTTGAAAAATTTCTGGATAAGGTAGATCATAAGAATATGCTATTTATCGTGTCGAAGGAGGTCGGTGGCGTGAGGTATTCAGTAGGGGCTATTCTTACTATGTAGACCTCTGTAGATGTTCTAGTGTTCTTTAGGATCTTAATGTTAGGATTAAGCAGGGATGTATAGCAAGCCAGCTTGGGGGGAAAAAAAAGTTCAGGGGCTCAGCGGTTTATATTCAACTTCTTCCAATTCTGGGATCATAAAAAGTAGGAGAAATAATTGCTAGTTCTTAGATTTAGTGTGTTTTGCAAGAGGAGACAAAAATGAAGCCAAGTTCTTTTAATAAATAAAGGCTAAGAAAGAATAAGATGGTTCTGTTACAGGCTTTGGGGAAATTAGCTTAGCTGTTTTCTTTCTCCAACATTAAAGACTAGTGTTGGCATTAAAATGAGCTTATAAACTGGCAGCCAGGAAATAATAGATTAGAAATTAGACATCAGAGCTGTGAGTTCTGAAGCAAAATTAAAATAGGTAGCAGAGGCAAAATAGGCTTCTTCCTGTGTGAGAGACCACAGTATCAGTTTATGGGGGGAAAAAAAAAGGTGAATTGCATAAAGGACTAGGCTTGATGATTCCCCAAATCATCCCTACTGCCTGTGCATTACTGAAGGTATGCCCTGAGTCTTGACAACTTGCATATGTCTTCTCTACTACTCGATTTCTCCTAATCTGACCTGTTTCACCTCCTTTGGCAAGTTAATTGCCTGAAGTATGTAACTATAATGTAATTTTTTTCTATAAAGCAACAGGTATTGGGTGCTTCGGTCTACTTTGAAGCAATTAGTCTCTTTACCTATTAAAATGTTTTTTCCTCATTTTTCATACTTTTATTGTCTTTTATGTCTGTTTCCTACTTGTAACTCATTTTGTACCTCAAGATTTTTTTTATCAGAGTAGTTTACTGATCCATTCTATTTAGTCCCGTGTTTGTACTTTCCCAACACATCCTTTCAATTTCATTATAAAAAGCTTGAATATCTCACTACGGTATGAGATAGGTAATAATATTTGGAGTAGCTTCCACATCTGCTTATAATTCTCTTCATTAGGAGTTCTTTGGAAACTTTATCTACCTGCTCCTTGAACTTGTTGAATTTTGTCTTTTAAGATTCATTATTTGTTCTCTTTCTTTCATTAGCACTTTTAACTCTAAGTAATGTAGCATTATTTTCTGTAAATTACCTTTTACTTCTCAGTTCTCTTACTCAAATAGAAGCGGGGGTTTTCTTGCACATTAAAACTGATTTTATGTGGCCATTAAAAGCAGTAATATGACTTACTTTCAGTATGCAAGTTTTAACATTTGTTTGCAGTGTTCTGCCTTACTAACTAATATAATGTCTGATATCTTAGAAACCCTAAGTGTAATGGTTCTGTGACATGAATGAGAGTGATGCAGTCAAATTCCTTCTGTATGGTTTCATTGCTTATTTCTGGTAGGTGTTAAGGCTTATTTATATGAACACGTGTTCTGTTTGTTAAGGACTTTCTTTTATATGGAATTCACGTTTTCAGCTTTATCAAAAAGTGCAGGTGGCTAGCTCTGATTGAACAACGTAATTTGAAGCTGATTAAATTGAGTAAAAATGTAAGGAATAAATGACATTAGAACTTGACTAAATCTGTGCTTGTAATTCCAGTCTTACCAACAAGCTTCTGTTTGAATAAAAATGTCTAGTTGGAATATTCCCAAATTCAAAAGAACCTGATCTAATCCAGGTGGTAACTCTTGAGTTGGAAAGATGACTTCAGGTTGTTTGGTTTTGGGGGTTTTTTTTGTGGGTTTTTTGGGGTTTTTTTTTAGGGCTTTCCTGCTTTATGCTATTGCTGCACAGAAAGAGAAAATGATAATCCCAGATAAAAGTAGTTGTTTATCGCAGAGACTCTGGGATTTGGGATGTAAGCCTGTCCTTTTTCTTTGGATAGTCTTTGTAGTCAGCCTGATTTGATGTGGAAAATGATCAAAGCAGGTGAATTAATACTTTCTAGTGTTGAAGGTAGTATACCATCTAGGAGGAAAAAAGTATAAGTGACCTAAACTTGAATGCAGTGGTGGTTGTGTTTTTCGGCACATATAGTTGCATTATGTCTACCTTGCAAGATGGAGCCTCTTTTGTTTTTTTTAAGTTCCTCTTCATCTGCTGTAATGACAGATATGAATACTCCTTCTGTATAGTAAGATCAGTCCTAGGCAACTTATGCCACTAAATGTAGGTGCAAAGCAGCCACTGTGTGGTAGACTCATACTTTACTTCTTTGGACAGATTATTTTGGGAAGTGGTCAATTCTGTCACTTACTAAATTAAAAAGTGCCAGTAAGAATTTCTTAAAAATACCACTTTGTTTCGAAGTAGCCTGTTCTTAAAACAAACAAAATAACTAACTTTTTACTTCCCTAGAATTTGTTAGAGAAATCTACTGAGAGAGAAACTCGCCAAGAATATGCTCTTGCCATGATTCAGTGTAAAGTTTTAAAGCAGCTGGAGAATTTGGATCAGCAGAAATATGATGATGAAGACATAAGTGAAGATATCAAATTTCTACTGGACAAGCTTGGTGAGAGTGTGCAGGACCTTAGGTATGCTTTGCAGTGTGAACTTTAAAAAAATGCAATTATATGAATATTGGCAAAACTTTCTTCTTAAGGTTAAATAATATACAGAATTATGATACTTAAATGCTAGTTGATAAGGTAGAGTATACAGAGATGCTGGTCGTATATAGAAGTTTCCTATTCTAAGTAAGTATTTACAGGCTGAATAGAAAATAAATCTGAGTCTAAGTTGAAGACTACCTGATTAGAATACATTTTGCTGTCCAGATTAACTCAAGTTTTTGCTAGTGTTTTCCTAGTTCTTGCTCTTATGCATAAATTGAACTGCATATTGTAGTTCATGTCAAAGGTTTGATTGGATGAAAGGCAGGGACTGGTATCCTTGGTTGGGGAAGTTAAAACCTAGAAAACAGGCAAAGCAGCCAATTGAATTCCCAAAGGCTGTGGTTGTGTGGCTTGGGTTTTTCCTCTTTTTTTGGGTTTGGTTCCCCCTCTCCCTCGCCTTCAGGAATTGTTTTGGGGTGGATGGAGGGGTATGTTTGAAACCAAATTTTTCTCTTGTCTTTCATGCCTTTCCTTATTATTAAAGTGTTGAACTCTGAGACGGAACAGTTCTCATGCTCTGCAGAGAGCTGACTTCCAAATGTGTCATAGCAAGTTGTGCTCCAGCTTTGTCTTTCTAGACACACAGTTCAAACTCTGTTCATAGAAGCTTAGCCAATACTTCATTTAGGTCTTTTGTGTTGCAGCTCCTTCGACGAGTACAGTTCTGAGCTCAAGTCAGGAAGACTGGAGTGGAGTCCTGTACACAAGTCTGAGAAGTTTTGGCGGGAGAATGCTGTAAGACTAAATGAGAAAAATTATGAACTACTGAAGTAAGTTTTCAAATCTTGAAATCACGTAATTCTTTAATATTTTTTGTGTTCAACTGAACCTGTATCTAATACAGGTTTTACATTTCAACACGAAGTAATGTGTAGAATGAAAGCAAGTCAGAACATCTTGCTGTTTTTAGAATGTATGGTTCTTACTCATGTATGGTTTGTTTTGTTCAAAAGCAGAATTGTTTATTTGCTTTTACTGTATTGATGATGATGATAGAGGGAGTACCTCTAGCTTAACTTGCATGCAAATTTGTGCTGTTGACTCTTTTCATCTTTCACTTGAAAAACAGCTATACTAATTGATGTAATTAAAAATGGTTTTACCATACCTTAGTTTCAGTTTTGTGTTGTGTGTTGTTGTTGATCAGAATAATGAACTCCTGTCTTGAATGCTTGGGGGTTGAAAGTTGTGGTACTGTTGCATGGAAAATCTGACTTGCTGGATTACACTGCAGTCTATTTTGTCTAGGGACCGTGTTAGATTGTTAGATGAAGTGAAGCTGAAGCTCATCTTTCCTTTTGGAGTCAAGAACTTATTTGCTGGCTTCTGAAAGTATGGACTCAGAAGATGTCTAAGTCTTAAATAGCTTGTAGGAGCTCTTAGTTGTTTAACTGCATTGTCATTAACTGATAATATGTGGTATTCTTCCTGTTCAGTACTTGCTAATAAGTGCTAGACCTAACAGAAATCAGGAGGTCAAGTGGCGCATGTGAGATGTTAGAAGGCATGGCAAGAGCAAGCTGATCCTAAGCTTTCTGTGCATTTCAGTCTGCCCTGAAACTCACCAAAACAAGTCTGATAAATTCCTCCCTGAGGGCATATTGCTAAATATGTAGGATTATAGACTTCAAAATTTCAGATGCTGCCAACTGCAACATGAAGTTGATGTTGAGGCTTAGTATTTCCTGTAGCAATTGCAATGTTTTGCTGTATTCATCTCTCCTGGTTCTGGGACTGTTAGGTATTGTGCTTGTGCTGCCACAAAGACAGTGATCTACAATAATTCCTTTAAAAACATTCCCCCCCACCCCCCAACAAACAAACACCCCCCCCAACCACCACCCCCTACGTGAGGAGATTCTTGCACCTCAGAACTTCTCTTTTGTGTTGTAAGGCATTTCACAGACAAACCTTTCATTGCTTCAAGCCACATAATTTTATTTTCCCTTATCTGCCAGCTTGCTTGTTTTCTAACTCTAATATACTTAAGCTTACTGTTAAACTTACTTTTTTTCCTGCCTTCTGCCATTAGTGACTTCTTAAGCAAGTGATGCTGGACTTGTATTTTGTTCAACAATATTGTATGGATCTTCAGTGTCTTCTGATTAGTGTTATGGTTCAAGTTTCTGCTCCTACTTCTTGTCCAAATTAGGAGTTCTTTTAAAAGGGAAAGTGCTTCATCTGTCACTTTCTGGCCTCTAGGGAGGCAGTGGCTGTGGTAATTTAATTTTACCAGAATGTTCGTTTTTAATTCCAATTGAATTTTTAACCTACCTAACTATTTCAACTTGTTACTAACTTTCTGTGATTAGAACGCATCTCACTAAGCGTAGATGGATCTAATTTTCCAGTGATCTGTATGTTTAACTTGTTAAATTTATTATTAGTGCCTAACCTTCATATTTGTGTCAGTTTTTCCCCCTCCTCATTATGGACTAGAGAAAAGTTACTGGTAGCTGTTTTCCACTAAAACTGATTAAACTACTTAATTCAAAAATGCAGACAGTATTAAGAGCTGAGAAACTGTTTTCTAATTCTTACAGATATTTCTAATTCTTCTCTGTATTTCTGTTCATGCTAACAAAATAACTAATATGAAATTGGAGTCAGTTACAAAGTTACCTTTCATCATCTCAGTCTTTGTGTTAGGACAGAACTGCTTTTTACAGCACAACAGTTGACTGAACAAGTGATGTTTTTGAGATAAAGTTGATGGTTTTGAACCAAGACAAGTTCATAGTTGCACAGACCAAAGAACTCTGTGCTGCTTTGTTCTCAACTGCTAGGATTTAATTTTTAAATGACTGTATAACAGTGTTCTACCTAAAATTCTGCCCTTTTTGTCATTCTATCCTGCATTGAGCAAAGCTACTGTTGTAAGGTGAGGGGAGGAATAGAGTTGGGGAAAGGCTGATAGCAGGCTTGTGATACCCCCCTTGCCGTATCACGAGCAATGTGGCCTTATCGCTTTCTGAATCCATAGTGCAGGATCCATAGCGCAGGAGCTGGGAGGAGCATGCAAGCATGACTGGGGTCTATTGTATAACAGAAGCAGCAGCATCTCTTGGCCTTGTGTAGGCTTTGTGTTTGTGTCCCACCCCTGTCCCAGCCTATAAATATTTACACGTTTGGTTAGTACAGCTTATCTTGAACTCAAAGCTGTTGGTCTTGAAGCCAATGTATAAAAAAAGGAGCTATTTTGTAACCCTTGGTTATAGGTATTTGTAGATGCGTCTCACTAAATTCACTCTAGTGAATGCTTTTAATAATTCTGTTAGTTAAGGCAGGATCTCCATTGTTTTAAGTGCAACTGCATGTATGGAAAAAGTTCTATCCTAGCTTTGCTGTTTGGGTGACTTGTAAAGCATTTTTATGGTTACAGGCTTTGTTACTTTAAGTTATCAGTGATTTAAAAAAACAACAACGAGGAAAATCCAGAACAAAACCCCAAACCAAAACCTGGGACTTGATTGTTTCAAATCCTTTCCTAGGATCTTGACAAAACTTCTGGAGGTTTCTGATGACCCGCAAGTGCTGGCTGTAGCTGCTCATGATGTGGGAGAATATGTACGACACTATCCCCGTGGGAAACGGTAAGAAAAATGCCAATATGTTGTTACTCAAGAGACTAGCTAGAGTGTATACTTTGCCTGTGGCTTTTTTGCGTATTTATATTAAAATATGCTACATAGGGATTGCAGGTTATGCTTAAGTTGAGAAAACTATGCAAAGGTGAAAAAACAAACTAGATCAGATGAGAAAATACAAACTAGGTCTTTGACTTAATATTTTTCACTGTCTTTTAATAGTGCAGGAAACCTATGTCTAAAGAAGTCTTGAATAAGTTGTTTAGATTAAAGCAGAAGAGATGCACCAGAAGAAGTTAAAGAGCTACCAGGAATTTAATCAACATATAATTTTTACCCTCTGTTATGACTATTGGACTATAATTATTGGACTTACAGTAGGGATGGACTATTTCAACAATAATTAAGTCTGTTTTGTGACTTAAGACTACTGAGACAAGATTTTTCTCACAAAAAATTGCTATTGTAATTTCAGTGATGTTAGCACAGATTCAGTTATCACTCTTCTATTTTAGCATGTTTTCTTTTTGCTACACAAATACACGTTTTGGTGAAAGTGTTAATGTTTGTTGTAAACCTGAATTCCTGTCAAAATATACAGACAGACATTGCTGTATTTTCTTGCTTTGTTTTTTTTTAAAAACCTGTGAGCAAAGATGATTGCTGAATAATTGCATTTCTAAGGTAAAGAGACCATTGAAGCAGAAAGGGACCTTTGGTTTTTGCAGGAATCGTGCTCATCAGTCACCCAAAGGACATGTGACTTAATTTTTGTAGCAGGAAAGTGGTCTGTTTCTGGTTTCTGCATAGGGTTTAATGGGGAAGATGAAAATGGTCTTCTAGGCTTGGGAATTTCATGAACACTTCTTGTGCAGACTGCTGTCTTGACAGTCGTAGAATCACAAACAACAGACTGAAACTTCATGCCATGTATGTGCTAGAAAGATTTGTTCACTCTAGAAAGACTCACAGCCCTTGAAGTCTGGTAAGCAACTTGAACTGAAGATATTTTTAGATTATTGGCACAAGTTAACTGTTTTCTAGGTGCATTAAGAAAGGTCAGAGGTGTTTAGAGTGTACCGCTTGTACTGAGCAGTGCTGTGGATTTGCTAATTAGCTTCTGTGTCTTCCAAAAGGGATTTATGACAACAATTCCAAAAGGGATTTAAGGGGAGGCAAGATACCCTCTCCATGGCATTATGTGGCATAATGCTTGGGCTAGTATGGCCGTGCAGTTGCTGGAGCAATCCTATGAAGTCGGATGAGTGGATAAATAGGACTTGTATCTCTCTGTCTGTAGTTGGGAAAATGTACTGCTGGTGGGACCACAGCTCCGCTCAGCTCCCAGGCTGTTAAACCTATTCAGAAGTGCGTCAACCTTCAAAAGGAGTGGCCATCAGCAAATAAGAAGTGTCCTAGATACTGTTCTAACCCACGTTCTGGTATCAAATTCTAGTACTTTAGCTGCTTTCTGCTTACAGACTTGGCTTATTTAGCTTTCTGTTCTGGTGGACAAACTAAAATGCCTCCATCTCTTTCTTTTAAAGAATTTCCTTTGTAATCCAGTGTATTCTTACTAAGGATGACTGCAGCAATTTTAGGACTAAAAGCTTAAAATACCTAAGGACTGTGTGTCAGTTCCCACGTAATAGTCCATTTCTTACCATGATATTTTTTGATATATAGTCGTTCGCTGCTCCCACGCCTGGTTGGCATTTCACACTCTCATTGCATGACTCACTTTGAGAATGGATGCTATTCGTTAGTTTAGAAGAATAAGAGAATTCAAGTGTCTTAAATACTTTTGTTTCCTTTAAGTGTTTATCTTCAACTCTTACCTGAATCGTCCTTCAGCCTTTGAAGGTTGCAGAGGTGAATTAGAACCTAAAACTTCTTGAGTTTACGTGCTGCGCACAGCGGAGACCTAGAGTTACAGTTCTGGCTAACCTTTCCCTTTGTCTGACAAAAGAAAATGTTTGTTAAACTAAATACTACATTTTTGCTTGGCTGTTCTCCAGTGTTGTCAGCTTAAATAATTTTAACTTGCCTTTAAAATTGCACATTGTGGACCAAGTTCTCAACGCAATAGCACCATGGGCTTCTAATGAGGCTCACCAACATGCATTTTCTGACAGTGTAACAGCAGAAATAAAGTACGGCATTGGTGTTTCCTGACACTGAAAATAAATGTAGGCTAAACATCAGCCTCCAGTACAACTTCCATGTGGCCCAAGGGTTACTGCTATGTAAGATCAACACTTTCAATCACCTGAATGCCGTGAACATGGGTTTTATGTTTTGCATGTACAAGAGATTGATACCTAGAGCCGTTCCCTCCTTTAGCTCATGATTCAGAAACAGCTTAATTGCATTCCCTTTTTCAGCTTGGTCTGCTTTTAGATATGTAGTGTGGATTTTATATTAAGATTTTCTGCTATAATGGTCTGAACTGTTCTCATTTGTCTTCATCTTCTGTTTCCTCTTTCTCCCTTTAAATGGGTCATGCTAAAATCGGACTCTTCAGCATCCAGAAACTTGTTTGAATTGCTACTGTTTTGACTTAGTGCACTGTTATTATGGGGAACAATCCCTGCAGAAGATAGGCACATACCGTAACTGGCCCACTGGGCTCTATTACTGCTGTAAAGTAAGCAGAAGTTGAGGAGAGGGAAAACAGAACTAAAAGTAGTGTTTTGAGCAGGTTTGGAACTTGAAGGAACGGGATTCACTGTGAACCTTCCCCACAGTTGCTTACCATAAAACACATGGCTGGGAAGTGATTTGTACCAGTAAGCAGTGTTATGCAAGAACAGTAACGCTGTTCTTTTGACTTTTCATATTCTCAGCCACAATTTCAGTGATGTACTGTGATCTGGAATACTCTATTTCCATTTGTGATTATAGGAATTTATCTTTTCATTTTTTCTTGCATGCTTCTAGCATAAGGAAGCTTTTGAGTTTAATGCCTTTTTTACCTCCTTTCAATTCTGAAAATTCAGTGTTTAAGTCAGTCCTGTAATGAGGAAAAAATTCTTGTTTGTGTTTCACAATCTTGTCTTTGTGTGCAGTGGATTTATATTTAACTCACAGTTAAAAATGTGAGGCAGTCTGTTGTGGTTCATCCCAGCAGGCAGCCAAACACCACACAGCTGCTCACTCACTCCCCTCCCTCTGCCCCCCCCCAATGGGATGGGGGAGAGAGTCGGAAAAAAAAAGTAAAATTTGTGGATTGAGATAAAAACAGTTTAATAGAACAGAAAAGGAAAGGAAAATAATAATAATGGTGGTAGAATATATAAAATGAGTGATGTACAATGCAATTGCTCACCACCTGCTGACCGATGCCTAGCCTGTCCCCAAACAGCAATCGCTACTTCCCGGACCATGCCTCCTATTTATATACTAAGCATGATGTCATATGGTATGGAATACGCCATTGGCCAGTTGAGTTAGCTGTCCTGGCTGTGCTCCCTCCCAGTTTCTTGTGCACCTGGCAGAGCATGGGAAGCTGAAAAGTCCTTGACAGCGCAAACGCTACTTAGCAACAACAAAAACATCAGTGTGTTATCAACATTATTCTTATCCTAAATCTAGAATAGCACTAGGAAGAAAATTAATTCTGTCCCAGCTGAAACCAGGACACAGCCTAAGGCAGGCATAAAGGTTTTTTTGAATCTGTTACATTACTAATAACTTCTTGAATTCTTGGCGAAGATTTTCCAGCTTAAAACAATTGCACTTTTCTGAATGCATTCCTGTTGTATGAAACATCCTTACATGTTTTAATACTGTTGGGAATTAATATTCCCTGTGGTCTCCAGGATGGTTTTGACTGAGTTATAAAATGAAATGGGAAATTCTCTTTTTCGTCTCCATGCTATGTCTTTATACTGTTCTGCAGTTTACAAAAACATGTTGTGTTCTGCAGCAGTAATCCATTAATTTGGCCATGAAAAGAACAGTAATAAAAGCAGACAGCTAATTCAAGCTTAGAATGGCAGATTAGCATCAGTAATGCAAACGATAGCCTCTTCACAGGATATTATGTTTAACTGCTCAGTGACCTGTGAGAGAACCAATGTAAAAAAACATATGCAAGTCAGTGAGTAATCAGTTTATATATTTCTTCCAAATTCTCTCCAAACTTTCTTTGTTATGACAGACCAAAATACTGCATGTAGAGAGTCATCTGGATGGTGATACTTTTTCAGGTTTGAAGTGTGTTGCCTTCCAGTTGTTTTTAAGAAATGATATATTCATGACGTGATACAAGGTTTCATCAGTATTTCATGTGGGATTTGGTATAGCTATTAAAAAGCTATGGCTGACCACTATGGTGAAGTTTGTAGTGAAAGATGCAGCTCAAACATACCATTTTTCTGGAAATGGTAACTTAGCAGCCAGTTCTGGATCTTGTGCAAGAATAGCTGTGGCTGTAGTACAGTTTGAATGGCAAAAAGTGCTATTAAACCAAGTGGCTTGTTTAATAGGTGTTGGTATGATTACAAGCATTTTTTCTGGATTAGGCAGTGCTGGACTGAATTGGGGCTTTATTCTTGAAAAAAAATGGAGTGACCTGGTTATCATCAATTTATGGAGGGGAGGGCACTACCTCCATCCTAAATAATAATCGATAGTGCTGTACCCAGCCAACCCTCTCAAGCCAATATTGAGTTCTTTAGCAAGCTGGGTAAAGTAAATAACCTTCTCTGAAAAGGGCTCCTTCCTTGGTTGTTGTTTATTTCAAAATTTATAGAAGTAGGTAGTGGGTAGCAAACAGAGGAGTCCAGTACAAATACTTTCTAATGTTGTGAATTCTAAAAAAAAAAAAAAAAAAAAAAAAAAAATTCAGTAGGTAGTATGAGAGGTCTGCATTTGTAATATATCAAATAAGATGTATATGTTAGGAAAGAAATACTTTAATAAAAGTAAATACCATGTGACTTAAACTTAACCTCTTAATGCCTTGAACATGAAGTGGTTGGATAGGATAGCTACCCAGAAGCTGAAGTAATGTCAAAAAAACTGCTCCTGTCCTCTCTTTCAGAGTCATTGAACAACTTGGTGGTAAACAGCTGGTAATGAACCACATGCATCATGAAGACCAACAAGTTCGTTATAATGCGCTACTGGCTGTGCAGAAGTTGATGGTTCACAACTGGTATGTGAAGATTATTTAACATACTACTAACAGTAAGAAATATTGGGCTGTGGAGAGAGGATTCAAGACAACAGATTTGTTTAATGGGGGGAATAATATTTCAATGTGGTAAGACTGCAGTTCTTAGAATCATAGAATCATTAAGGTT
>NW_009210353.1:0-3135 GCF_000690835.1 Fulmarus glacialis
AGCCTCGGAGCTGTCCAAGGACCTGATGCCCGGGCCGTACCCCCGGACACCGGAGGAGCGGGCAGCTGCTGCAAGGAAGTACAACATGCGGGTGGAAGACTACGAGCCCTACGCCGACGACGGCTTTGGGTGAGTGGCGGCGTCCCGTGCCCCTGCAGCCGGGGAGCAGGCCCTTTGCGGGGAGGAGCTGCAGGCCGGTAGTCTCTGTTGAACGCCTGGAGATGCTGTGCTGTGAGCGTAGAGCTTTGAAGGCGTACATCCGTGTTTTAAAGCAGGAACAAATGGAATGAGTTGGAGGCCTGTGTGAATCAAATACTGTATGAGAGACTTCATATGCTGTTGTAATGCAAGGCTAAGAGGGATGAACGGAAAGCCATCTCTGGAATAAAGATGTCAGGAGATGTTTAAATGTTGGGGAGTATTTTGACATGCGTAAAATGCTAGACAACTAAGGTTCTGTGTTTCAGTTAAGCTTGCATTTTCTTCCAGCTAGTATAGCCCAAAAAGGCCACTTTGAAGAATGCTATTTGTTACAATGACTGGTATAAAGGTGATGATTGTTGTGCTAGTTGCGTGTATGCATTTAAAAAATGTATATACATAGGAGCTGTAAAAACAAAGTGATGTTTAAGTCTTCCATTTCCATAGGCCTATCCTATACTACATTTTTGTCTCCTACAAAATGTATCTAAATTAATACAGATTTCTGGTATGTTTGGGTTTTTGTCTGTTTCTCACAGGTATGGTGACTACCCCAAGCTCCCTGATAAGTCTCTTCATGAGAGAGACCCCTGGTACCAGTGGGACCAGCCAGACATAAGGCATAACTGGGGAGAGCCGGTAGGAATGCTAGTAGCACTTTTCATTGTGATTACAAGGCTACTGTTGCTAAATACTAACATACACATCTTGGTAGTGCTTTCTGTTTAATTCTTTGTGTAATTGCATCCCCAAGTGCAGGTGTGTGTTGCCTACACAAGCAGGGACAGTCAGTTGGAGGGAAACTTAGGCTATGGCCATCAGGGTAAATATTTTGAAAGTGCTGAGGAATGTTAACATCTTATTACAAACTTAAGTTTCTCTGTAGGAATAGGAAAGTCTCATCCATTTTCTTTGCCTGATCTGACTCTATGAGAGCTCAGTTCAGAATCATTTAGCAAAGAAGCCATTGTTTGAGTAAAGTCCTTTTAGTACGACGGAAGTAGCTATTGCCGCTTTATTACTCCAGGGTTGTTTTGGGATAGAATACAAATGAGGAGGTTTTCTCTGAAGAAAGTTTGCAAGATATCCTTAAGAGAAATGGATGAATAGAGCATCTGTGTTAACTTTCAAAATCTAAGTTCCTTAGACTTCTTGTTGGGAGTAACTTTTCAGTTAGTTAGTGCATGGTCTTTCTGTGAATAACTGCAATCTAGCTGTGATTACTGAACTTGGTAATTGGCTTGAGCTCTCCTTACTAAAAGTAGAGATTATGTAGGCATGTGTGTGCGATATATCATAGTATAAACATGCCAGAGCATCATAGCATGTGTATCACAGTAAAGTGCGTGTTGTAATGACTGTAGAAGCACATGAAAAAACCCGTGGTGATTCTGTGTTGTTGTGGTGCTTGGTACAGGAAGGCTTGTATGGATACCCTTACATGTGGGGTTGGCAGTGGGGGACCAAGTGGAATATACTGGTGCATTCCACTGTGAACAGATGCCTCTGTTTAGGCAACTGAATTCTGCTCAGTCTGACTCTCTGGGTTTGATAGCAAATGGCTCTGTGTGCAAAGGGGAAAGCTGGGGAGCTAGCGGCAGTAGTTAGGTTGCAAATTAATGAGTTATCTGCTTTCATTAATGTGAAAGGAGACTATAGGCAGAGCATACTTGGGACTTCCCTATGTATGCTTCAAGGCAGAAGCTTAAATGCCCTTCTGCTTCAACCAGGAAGGGCATTAGCTTGTTACCAGCCCTGCTCTTGTCATAGAGTAACAGCGGCAGGTGCTCTACCTGTTTTGAGGAACCAGCTTCCAAGTGGCAGGTGGTTTTTTCTTTGTTTGAAATAACACTGCTACTTCTGTTTGGGTATGTGACTGAACTTCCGTAAATGAGGGTACCGATTTATACCATGCCTTTTCAACAGTGTTGGGGAACAAATCTAAGATGGTGTGATTTATGTATATAAATAAAAGCTGTTGCTATCCTATAATAAAGCATATTGCCTGGTATAAGCATAGGATGGAATTTGGAGTCATGAGTTTTACAGTAAGTGACAACTTGCTGTGACTGTAGGTAGATCACTTATCTCCTCTGTGGCTCTATCTCCACTTGCGAGGTGGAGATGAAACAGCTTCTGGCAGCTTTGTGAATGCTGTAAAGCACTTCTTCCCTTGATAAAAGCAGCTTGAGCACTGTTGGTAAATGTGCAGCCGTTTTCCTTTGTTCTTTAGATGCACTGGGACTTTGACATGTATATTCGGAACCGCGTTGATACGTCCCCCACTCCAGTTCCCTGGCACACCATGCGCAAGCACTTCCTTGTCTTTTTGAGTACCATGCTGATCATGTTTGGTCTTGGAGAGATCTATCCGTCTTACAGGCCTGTGGTGAGTGACACCCTTGGGTAAAGGGAGGAAAAGTAGCCGTGTTTCTTGTCACTGCCGATGCCCAGAAGAGTGGTTTTGCTGAAGCTGAGTGATGAGTGTGAATGCAAAACCCTGCCGCTGGCAGGGGATGAGCCAATCCAGCCTGAGTTGTTCTGTTGACTGGCTTGGCTCAGCTCACAGGTTCTGTTTCATGGGGAGCAGTTGCTGTTCACAGAGAGCTAACTTTAAGCTATGCTTCTTACAGTATCCCTTCTTTGGTCTAGGTATTCTCCTTCCCTGTGTGCATCTGCTTGAGGGAGATGCTTTATCTCTTCTCCTGCCCTGTATTTTTAGTTATGTCTCATCATCTGGATCATTTGGAATATACTTCTGAAAAATATGTCTGAGTACACAAACAGCTTTTGCACTATATTATCCTCATGCTGTGAGATGAACTGTTGGTTAAGATTAAATGCAAGACCACCTTGATGTTTCTGTTAAAGGACATGGGTTTATACAAAGAACTCTGTCTCTGAATTTACTTTCCTTGTACTCTAATATTCCTG
>NW_009210353.1:3166-6119 GCF_000690835.1 Fulmarus glacialis
GAAGAACTTAAGAAATAGAGATTTAAGTCGTAAATGACAAGCCTTGATTTGGGTGGGAGTGGGATGGTATAAGACATCCCCATCCCCTTACCCCTTAATTTGCTTGGTGAATGTGGTGAATTTGCCACTCTTTATCTCTCCTTGTAGGGACCGAAGCAATATCCCTTCAATGACCTGTATCTGGAGAGAGGAGGAGACCCCAGTAAAGAGCCACCAGTGGTGACGCACTATGAAATCTGAAAGTTGTTGAAGTGCTGTGTTTCTCCTGTGTCAGCTCTGCTGGGCATGGCATCTTCTCTAGTGTTCGCCATGGCATATGTTAACGCTTGTTCTTCAATGTTCAACCACTAACTGCAATGAAATATATCGATGATAGCTACTGTGCTAGTTGTCTTCTGTTGGTTTGAGAAGGCTGAACAATGGCAATGAAGTTGAATGACCTTTGCCATTTTTCTAAATGGGCTAGTATCTGTGGGGCAAAGTTCTGAGTGCAGTCCTAGGACTGCTGCGAGTTTGTGTACCTTGTGCACAAATGTTCCTTAGCTAAGCCTGTTTATGTAGGAGATATTGCCTGTTACCAAATGGCTTATTGCAGGTGCTGCTTGGAATTGAACTGGAGTGTCATCATTTAATGTGAAATGACAGGTAGAACCAGACTGGCAAGTGCCAGTGCTTGGGAGCCTCATACCGTGTGAATAACTGTCTGTCCTTACTGGGATTTGGCTTTGATCTCTTCCTGATCTAGACGCCCGCTTAAGTGAAGCTTGCACAACCGGTAGGGAGCACTAGTGAGGCACAGAGCCTTGCAGTGCATTGCTTGAAGCTGACAGCACAGCTGTGGACAGCTGTGGTACGAAAAGGCCAATGAGCAAGTCCAACTCTAGCCAGACCTGTTCTGCTGTGCCTGGGCTTTGGTCCAAGCGTACAGATGCCCAAGTTGCTCCCACATGGCCTGAGCTCGTCTGCCAGGGTTGGAGTTACGTCTGACCCATAAAGTCTGCCTGTCTTGCTGCAAACCACTGGTCTAGGGCCTCTATGGCTTCATCAGCAGTTTGCTTGGGAAAGTTATGTGTACAATTTTATTAAGCTCCTAGATTTTTTCAGCTCCACTCTTCCCTTAACATAAGTTTTTTCCCTTGTTACTGGAGGAGACAGTACCTTTACAGTGAAAGTTCTCTCAGCTTCCCTGTGCTACGTCTGAGACCCCGCTGTTTGGCTGCAGGAGTGGGTGATAACAGAGGGCTTGGGTTCTTCTGGGTGCTTCCTATAAACTGGATGCTTGCTCTGTCTCAACACCCTTTCATGACTCAGTTTTGTGCTTTAAGAGAAGCAGGTATTTGAAGACAGTAATTCATGATTTTTCAATCTATGAAGATTTTTAACCCCAGATTCTAAAGAACAGTTAGCTTGATCTCTGTGTAGGGGTTTCTGTAAGGGTGTATGTTCAAGGGAATTATATACAATCATTAAGGTTGGAAAAGACCTCTAAGATGGAGTCCAACTGTCAACCCAACACCACCATGCCCACTAAACCATGTCCTTAAGCGCCTCATCTACACATCTTTTAAATACTTTCAGGGATGGTGACTCAACCACTTCCCTGGGCAGCCTGTTCCAATGTTTAAGCACTTTTTCAGTAAAGAAATTTTTCCTAATATCCAATCTAAACCTCCCTTGGCGCAACTTGAGGCCATTTCCTTTCATCCTATCGCTAGTTACTTGGGAGAAGAGACCAACACTCACCTCGCTACAACTTTCTTTCAGGTAGTTGTAGAGCGCGATGAGGTCTCCCCTGAGCCGCCTTTTCTTCAGACTAAACAGTCCCAGTTCCCTCAGCCGCTCCTCATAAGACTTGTTCTCCAGGCCCTTCACCAGCTTCGTTGCCCTTCTCTGGACATGTCCTTCTTGTAGTGAGGGGCCCAAAACTGAACACAGTGTTCAATACATGATTGAATGCTAGGACATACAAATATATATGTGTAAATAAAACTAACCTCTTTGGAGGTGCTGAACAATCACCATTCCTCCTAGCTTTTGTAAGCTGTCACCTTCTCTACTAATTACAGAAATGCTTACTTTTAAATTACAGACAATGATGTTTTACTCCAGAAGGGTTTTTAAAGTATTTTTTGAGCTGTGGGGACCTTGAAAACTGAATTCTGTTACAAAGTTACGCAGGGGAAAACACTCCTTAGGGGGATACTCGAGTAAGAATTACCATTCTGCAGCAGTTATGTGACAGCACTATATACAATGTTGTGAGAATTGTAAAAGTCTTCAAGTAAAATGAAAATGATCAGAGCAGTAATAGGAACCTTATCTTGCTGTATGTAAAATACAGTTGCACAGAGGCAGGTTGAGGCCCATCCAGCTCATTGTACAGCATACCACACGGCTGCCCTGCCCCAGCATTGTTTGCTGCCTTCTCCTTTGAGGAGTTTCACACCCGGTCAGTATCTAACCAGTAGCTTAAGGATGTTTTTCTTCATCGGGAAGGCATAATGCATTGGGCAGAGAATATAGCTCAGAAATCCTTAAAAATGGGGTTTGTAGCGTAGGCAAATTTTCTCAAAACAGGAGAGAGGTGAGGGAAGAAGGTCTGGGCTCTTCTTTTTCCTGGCAACTAAAATGCTTTTAGGAAAATATATTCCAAAGCTGTGCACCTTTCCCTTCTGCATGCCTTCTCAGGAGGCTTAAATCTGTAGCTGAGGCAAAGTTCTTCTGAGGGGGGTGGCTTCAGAGACAGCAGACCCTGGCTCCAGCTATGGTGTTCCTTGGCCTGCAGCATGAACCATTTTGGACTAATGGATGGAGCAAATTCAAGTATCTTAAAAACAGAAAAGAGCCTCTTGGCTTGGGAGCCCCATGCTGAGCCCCGGCTGCTACCGAGGCCCCCGGTCGTGGTGCCGCGGCTGAGGAAGAAACACGCTGACCCTGGTCAGGAGAGACTGAA
>NW_009210354.1:0-234 GCF_000690835.1 Fulmarus glacialis
GGGAGGTGGGCCGAGGGACACGACACGTGGGATGCAGTGCCAGGGATGCGATGCCCAGGATGCAGCACCAGGCAGTGCCAGGGATGCAACTCACGGCATGCAGTGCCAGGGATGCGATACCCAGCAGACGTGCCAGGGATGCAGTGCCAGGCAGTGATGGGGATGCGATGCCCAGGATGCAGTGCCAGGGATGTGACGCATGGGATGCAGTGCCAGGCAGTGCCAGGGATGCAG
>NW_009210354.1:584-788 GCF_000690835.1 Fulmarus glacialis
GGGCACCCAGTGCCACGGATGGGATGCCCGGGATGCAGTGCCAGGGTTGCAGTGCCAGGGATGCTACGCACGGGATGCAGTGCCAGGGACGTGATGCCCAGGACGGGTGCCAGGGACGCAGCGCCAGGCAGTGCCGGGGATGCCATGCCTGGGAGGGAATGCCGGGGATGCCGTGCCGGGGCGCGGCGGGCGCGGTGCCCGTAC
>NW_009210355.1:0-208 GCF_000690835.1 Fulmarus glacialis
CCCCGGCCGAGCATCCCCCTGATCGAGCATCCTTCTGGCTGAACATCCCCCTGGCTGAGCATCCCTATGGCCGAGCATTCCCCGGCCGAGCATCCCCCTGGCCACGCACCCTGCCGGTCAAGCATCCCCCTGGCCAAGCATCCCTCCAGCTGAGCATCCCTCTGGCTGAGCATCCCTCCGGCCGAGCCTCCCTCCGGCCGAGCATTCC
>NW_009210355.1:237-6021 GCF_000690835.1 Fulmarus glacialis
GAGCATCTCCCTGGCCAAGCATCTCCCTGGCCGAGCATCTCCCTAGCCGAGCATCCCTATGGCTGAGCATCTCCCTGGCCAAGCATCTCCCTCGCTGAGCATCTCCCTAGCCGAGCATCCCTCCGGCCAAGCACCCCCCTGGCCGAGCATCCCTCCGGCCGAGCATTCCTCTGGCCGAGCATCCCCCCAGCCAAGCATCCCTCCAGCCGAGCATCCCTCCGGCCAAGCATCCCTCCGGCCAAGCATCTCCCTGGCTGAGCATCTCCCTGACCGAGCATTCCCCCGGCCGAGCATCCCCCCAGCCAAGCATCCCCCCAGCCGAGCATCCCCCTGGCCGAGCATCTCCCTGGCCGAGCATCTCCCTGGCCGAGCATCTCCCTGGCCGAGCATCTCCCTGGCCGAGCATCTCCCTGGCCGAGCATCTCCCTGGCCGAGCATCTCCCTGGCCGAGCATCTCCCTGGCCGAGCATCTCCCTGGCCGAGCATCTCCCTGGCCGAGCATCTCCCTGGCCGAGCATCTCCCTGGCCGAGCATCTCCCTGGCCGAGCATCTCCCTGGCCGAGCATCTCCCTGGCCGAGCATCTCCCTGGCCGAGCATCTCCCTGGCCGAGCATCTCCCTGGCCGAGCATCTCCCTGGCCGAGCATCTCCCTGGCCGAGCATCTCCCTGGCCGAGCATCTCCCTGGCCGAGCATCTCCCTGGCCGAGCATCTCCCTGGCCGAGCATCTCCCTGGCCGAGCATCTCCCTGGCCGAGCATCCCCCCGGCCGAGCATCCCCCCAGCCAAGCATCCCTCCAGCTGAGCATCCCTCTGGCCGAGCATCCCCCGGCGGAGCACCCAGCACTGGCTGATGGCCAATTCCCTTAACGAACCTGCCAATACCCCAAATTCCGCCCCCGCACCAGCAATGTCTAATGAAGCCAGGCCTGCAGCGGATCAGCGGGGCGGCTGCCCATTGCTATTGTCGCCTGACAATGGGAAGCGCCCGGCCCCGCTCCCCAAGAGCGCTATTAGCCCAAATATTTGCTTCCCGTCTCCAGGGTGACGGGGTTGCCAGCGCTCACCCACATCCCTCCTTTGATCATTTTCCTCTTAATCTTCAGTGCACCAGTTTCCTGCGTTCCTCTCCATCTCCCTCGCCTCGCGGGGATGCAGGAGCTGGTGGCAGCCACAGCATCCGGGCATGGGGATGCTGCGGTGGAGTTGAAGGCAGGGTTGGGGGTGATGGAGATGGGGGATGAGGGATGAAGGAAGGGCTGGGGGTGATGGCGATGAGTGCTGGGGGATGAAGGAAGGGTTGGGAGTGATGGAGATCCTGTGCTCCCCATCCTCTAGCAAAGGTACCGTGGGCAAGCAGCTTCCCTTTGCTGCACCTCCCATTTTTCCCCTTTTGGCCCATTTTCACCCTGCATCACCTATGGTGACTGCAAAACAGGAGATGGGGCCTTGATCCTGCCCTCTCAGCGACAGATTGGCTTGTTGCAGGCTCAAGCACCTGACGCAAACCCCATGGCCACAACGACCATCTCCCCATGGCCACAACCACCATGCCCCTATGGCCACAACGACCATCTCCCCATGACAACAGCTGCCACCACCCCATGGCCACAACCACTATCTCACCATGACCACAACCACCACCTCCCCATGACCACAACCACCACCTCCCCATGGCCACAACCACCATCTCGCCATGACCACAACCACCACCTCCCCGCGTACAGGCAGGGAAGTTCCATGATGACAGGTGGGATCACCATCTTCCCATGACCACAACCACCACCTCCCCATGACCACAACCACCATCTCCCATGGCCACAACCACCATCTTCCCATGACCACAACCACCATCTCGCCATGACCACAACCACCATCTCCCCATGGCCACCACAACCATCTCACCACAACCACCACCTCCCCGCGTACAGGCAGGGAAGTTCCATGATGACAGGTGGGAGGACAAACACTTGTCAGTGGGACCACGGTCCCTCCACCATGCCGGGACAGTGGTACCCGGCTCGGCATCGTGGCAGAAGCTCAGAGAGGATTGATCCAGCTTCTCCCGCTCCTTCCCCTGCTCCTACACACCCTTCCTGGAACAGTTTTGTCCCAGCCCAGGGAGCCAAGCGGAGCCGCTGGCAGCCTGGGCTTGTTTCCAACCTTCCCAAAACTCACCCGGGTCCAACACCGGCTCTCGGGGTGGGGGGTGAGGATGGAGCCAGGAAATTTCCTGCAGAAAAAGAGGAATTTTGGAGCCAGATGGGCTCAGCTCCAAAATCTCTGGGGATTTGGCGGTGGGAGGGGAGGGACCGACAGCGCCAAGTGATTTCTAAGTAACATTTTTAAAAAAACAAAGCGAAATCTTCGCCAGAAAATGTTATTTCGATCGCTTCGGCAACCACAAGTCATTTCGAAGCGGTGCTTTGTGTTTGGAAGTGGACCCGAATATAGAGGAGGTGGGGAAGGACAAAAGTCTGGCCCAGCTCCCCGCACTTCCCAGCCCCTCGTGCAGGATCTGGCTGGGTGGGATGGGCAGTGGCCCGAGGGTGGGGGAGAGCCACTGGGGTCCCATGTGGAGCTGGGGCCAGTGCTGCAGGGTGGGAGCGAAGGCGCTTGGAAACCCCATGGGAGCTGGGATGGAGCTGCGGCGAGGGGTGTTGGGATTTGGCAGCCAGTGGGGCCGGATCCACACCCCCACATTATCCCTCTGCTGCGGGACCATGGTGGGTGCTCAGGGGGTGCCACCATCCTTGGGACAAGCGTCCCCAGTGTCCCAATCCCTGGGGCAGGTGGTCTGGGGAGCCATGGCCCCATGGCACCATGGCCTTCCCCTCGCAGACCCAAACCCAAACCCCTTGGCTTTGCAACGCTCCGGCCCTGCACCCCAAATCCCCCTGGGGAAAGCGCAGGATCTGGCCTCCCTCCCTGAGAAACATCCGTGATGGCCTGGTGGTGGGCTCTAGAGATGCGCTGCGAGGGGAGGGTTGCCTGAAGCATCCCCTGCCCAGGAGCAGCACGGGAACTGGAGGGACCAGGAGGGATGTCATCATGGGACCAGGAGGGACCAGGAGGGATGTCATCATGGGACCAGGAGGGATGTTATTGCATAGGGCCAAGAGGGACCCGAGGGGACCAGAGGGACCATCATTGGCGGGCCAGGAGGACCAGGGGGGCATCATTGCTCAGGGCCAGGAGAGACATTATTGTGTGGGTCCAGGATGGACATCGCTGGAGAACCAGGAGGGACATCATCGCAGGGCCAGGAGGGACCAGGAGAACCTGGAGAGCCCATTAGGGACAAGGCTTCAGGACCAGGAGGGATGCTGTCGCACAGGGCCAGGAGAGACATCATCAGAGCACCAAAGACACCAGGAGGGCCATTGTCACAGAGCTGGGTGGGACCAGGAGGGACACTGTCACCAGGGGAGCACCTGAGGACACCGCAGCCACGGGGAAGTGGCAACGTGGGTGGTGGGAACAGCCGTGGCCGGGCGGCCGGGAGAGACATGCTCGCCCGCACTTTGCTGCATGACGGTGATTAAGTTGCTTCCCTTCGTTATGGTCCCTCAGGGAGGAGTTAAACAGCTGCTAATAAAGACGGATGTTTCTGAAGTGGCATCTCCAGGGCTTTTACATCCATTGAATTTCGGGAAAAGCCACCGAGGTGCCCAGAGCCACCGGCCAGAGCAGCAGCATTGCTGTGCCAGCAGCACCGTGGCGAACACCCCGCCCCGACGGTTGTGCCTTTGGGACGAGATCTCCGTAGCTGGGGAAGGTTTTGGGGGGGCTCAGAGGATGCCAAGGGCTGGCCGTGAGCCTGGAGATGCCCTGGAGAGGAGAAGGGTGACCTGAAGGGCTGCGGGGTGGGAAAAGCAATGGGAAGAGAAGGAGAAACCCGGCAGCAACTGCCCATTAAAATTCATGAAATCCGTTAAAAAGCAGAAAGCAGCATGAGCTCCTGGCTGCTGCTGCCAAAGCCAGAGAAGAGGGTGTTGGTGACAGCTCCGTACATCTGCGAATTTAGGGGTTAAATCCCCATTCTCAAGCCGGGCTCCATCTGGGTGACACGGTAACGAAGGAGGCTTCGTTAGTGCCCACGCACTGCCAGGCAGAGGTGATGGATGGAGGTACCAAACCTCCAGCTCCAGGCACATTCCCACAGGACCACGGCCACCCCTTCCCTTTGCAGGGGACCCCCGAACCCCCACCACTCCCTGGATGGTGATTTACATCTTAGAGCTCATTTATTTTCCCTTTTTCCATATATTTTTAGCACCCCCCCCACGCACGCAACCCCCCTCCCAGTTGCCTGCGAATGGGTTTAACAAGCCACTGCGCATTTCCCTCACCGTAATTAGCAATGTTTCTGCAGGCAAATGGCAGTCGGGAGTGGAAGTGGCATTTCCTTAATTAAAACAATTAATTAGGGTGGGGTGAGAGGGAAGATAAAACATCTTCCCTATAGAAATGGCTCTCGGAGCAGCTGGTCCCCCACGGCAGTGCCAGGGCTGTGGCTTCCCCGCGGTGATGATGTCACACGTGTCCCTGTGGGTGCCCACCCTAGGGTGCTGCCCCGACCGCTGAGCACCCCAGGGTGCACCTCGGACCCTGATCTCAGCTCCTTGACCCACAAGGATGGGCTGTTTGGCCCAAAATGTCACCGTCCCCATGCTGGCTGGGCCCCAGCCGGAGCATCCCAGCGATGCCGGCAGCATGCCGGCCCCGGTTCCTCGCCGGGGTATAAATATCCGCGTGTTACTTAGCGACTAATTGCACAGAGCGCAACAGCGGGGGGTGCCAGCCCCTAATGAGGATCTGGAATCACAAGCTGCTAATTACCCCTGTGCTGAGCTGCTGCTTCGTTACTGCTGGGGTTTGGCTGGCCGGCCCGGCCATACGGATCCCACCCGCATCCCTTACGGCATCCCGAGTCCCCAGTGCCACGGGTTTATGGGGTGGATGGAGGCCAAATCCAAGGGTCTTCCCATACGGATGCCCTCTCCGAGGGCAGGTACCTTCCGGCACCCGCATCCCGAGATGCTCCTGGCTCTGCCATGGACCTGGTTGCATCCCTTTAGGTGAAGGGCCGCTGCTGGGCTGGTGTTTAAGGACCAAAGGATGCCTGTTCGGCAGCTCCCAGGGACGGGCTCCATCTCCCTGCAGCCTTGGCCTTGGTGAGTCTGGTGGAGGCGGCTCCATGGCCGGGGAGGTGTGGGGCGGTGTGTTGGCACCCCAGGAGCTTGTCCGTGCGTCCGGCTGCAGGACCCACGGCCGGGGAGGTTGCGCTGCTCTCGCTGCTGCTCATGGTGGGGTGCTGGGGAGCACGTGGGCTGTGTGTGCGGGAGCGGGTGAGGGTGCAGGAGTGTGAGGGTGCAGGGGTGTGTACATGCTCGGGTGCGTGCAAAGGTGAGTGCATGCACGGGTGCATGCAGAGGTGGGTGTATGCACGGGTGTGTGCATGTGTGGGCACGTGCAAAGGTGGGTGCATGCACGGGTGTGCAGGGGTGCCTGTGTGTAGGTGGGTACATGCGCATGCAAACCCGATGCGGGGGTGTTTTAATTCAAGGCCCTTCCACGTGCTGGAGGAGCAGCCCCAGACAGGCTGAGGGAACTCCCCGCAACGCCGGCCCTTCCCTGGCTTTTCCCTCTTGCTGAACCCATCCATCCCCTGGTTTGAACCAGGGCCTTTTACTTAATCCCAGCAGCACCAACAGTCATTAGTTGCCGCTGGCTCCCCGCAGGATGAGGCTCCGGCGCTCCCCGGCACAGGCAGCCCCGCTCACG
>NW_009210355.1:6082-6922 GCF_000690835.1 Fulmarus glacialis
CATCGCAGTGCCTGGAGTGTTCCCAGCACCAGGGTTGCCTTTCCCCGGAGCAAGATGTGCAGAATTCAGGGTACCCAGCCCCACGTGCACCCCAAACCCAGGAGCATCCCTCTGAGCTCAGCATCTCCCGGAGGGGGGACTTTTCTTTCTAGGCTCTCGGTACGGTGTGGATGTGGAAAGCAGGTCCCGGATAAATATCTCCCGGGGGGTGCGCGCGGGGATGCTGCCTTCACAGGATTTACAGCTTCAAAGCCTCAGCCTCAAAGCCTGCAAATATCTTTTCATCATTTCAGCTGCGGTCTAATTACCGGGCTGGCCGCCGGCGCTGGCCGGCTCTCCCAGGTACAGCCTCCCCTTAATAGCTGGGATTTATTATTTAAATGTCGTTTTGCAGTTCCTGTTTCCTGCTTGGGCTCTGTGGGGGTCTGTGAGGTGCAGGGGGTTTGCACCCCAAAACCTGGGTGCCCTGAACCGCCAGCACCTGGTGTTCGTGCTCTCAGCCGTGCCGAGTTATTAATTAAAGGCAAGGTATCATTCCCTGCTTCATCTTGGGTGTAATTAGATCGCGGGGATGCCGGGAAGCGGCGCTGGCTAACGCTCACCAGAGGGGGATGAAGGGAACCGGAGCCAGCCCAGCCCAACTGGCGCATCCCAGCACTGCCCGTCCCACCGCGGATGCTCCCCGGCCCCCTGCAAAATTTGGGGGGTTTCTGCTCCACCGAAGGACCGGCTCATGCTGGGGGGCCAGGGATTGGGGTTACCGGCCGGCATGCCTTGGCACAGAGCCCCCGTGCCGGTAATTTACAGCCGACACCAACACTGCCGGCCGCGGGGACGGGG
>NW_009210355.1:7046-7866 GCF_000690835.1 Fulmarus glacialis
GGGTCAGTGCCGGCTGTGCTGCTTCCCCAGCTTTTCGGAGGGGCTGCCTTTCCCCGCAGCCAGCTCAGCTGGGAGGATAATTTATGGTTTCATATCAGCGCCGCTGATCTTGGAGCCTTTCCAGCCTCCTCTTCTCTCTCCCCGCACTGCTTTTCCTCGAAAGCCGACTTCCCAGGATGGGATCCAACTCCTCACCAGGCCATCCTGGTCCCCGGCATCCCCGGCTGTGCCGCCCCTTGGGGACCTGGATCCGGCTTGTGATGAACTCATGCATGTGCTGAGCTGTGACAGGGCTCAGCAGGTCTCTGGCACTGGCTGAGCCAGTTCCTGCTCCCATTTAAGGATGCTCCGGTGCTCCAGCGACATGGGCAGTGCAGGGTAACACCATCCCCCCAGCATGGGAGCCCTCTCCCAGCCCCCCAGACCCCACCAGAGATGTGCACCCACCCGGGAGCCCCATGAGAGCATTGGCACCCCTGCACCCATTTGCAGAGAGTGATTTTAAGGTGCCAAATTGCCTTTTAGTGATTAAATTGCTCCGTGGAATGGGGTGTGGGGTCTGGCAGGGGATCTGGCAGGGGAAGGGCAGCGACAGGCGGTGGTGTCCCTGCAGTCGGGGAAACAGCCCCGGTGCCACCAGCAGGCTCCAGTTTTGGGGAGATTTTGGTGGATTTGGGTGTTTTCTCAGTGACTGTGTCCTCAGGGAGCTCTTTGCAGCTGAAGGAGAAGAGAGGCAGAGACGGGAGCAGGCAGCTAAAATAGGCAGAGCCCTGGGGATGCAGTGCTGCAGCAGTGCCCAGAAGCCATGGTGATGGGCACC
>NW_009210355.1:7922-9479 GCF_000690835.1 Fulmarus glacialis
GGGCAGACCTCTGCCAGGGGGATTAGCCATGTCCCTCTGGTGCAGGCAATTCCCTGCCTTGTCCATCGATCCCTGCAAGGTGTTAAAAGAGGCTGGAGCATCGATCGGAGCAAAGCCCTGGGCGGTAGCGAGGCCAAAGGCTTCCCCGGGCAGGGGGATGCAGGATCTGGCCTCAGGGGCTGGAAACCAAAGGGGGGAGTGTTCCCGGTGCGATGCACCCACAGAGGTGCTGGACACCCCCCACCGGCACAGACACCCCTTTGGGGACAAAGCGTGCCGGGGCTGGGGACACGCAACGACGTGATGCTCGGCTGTGGGAAACGCCAATGAAACCTCCCCGCGCCTGCCAGGTGCCCGTGGCGTGCTGGCTTGGCACTTCACGGCCGCAAACCACTCGCTGGACCATGTCCCGGATGCTCACGGTGACAGACGGGGACGTTAAACAAGCCACGGGTTGATGCCCAAAGCAACCAGCCCCGCTGCTCCCATGGCACCTGCTGTGGGTTGACCCCCCAGCCCGGGATGCGGCGGGTACCGGACCATCACCCCCATCTCGTGGCGTTGGTACCGCACCCCCAGCGTATAAATAACACACCGATAACAAAATAGGATTCCATTTTCCTGAAAAGAAAGAAAGGGCTAAAGACAAAAGAGGCCATTTACCAATCAGCTGGCAGCCCAGGGAAAATTGCTTTTAAGGTAAAAAATCGCAGATTAAGGAAAAGAAAGAGCTGACCTTAACTCCCATCCTTAGACAGAGAGGAAGGGCAAGTTTTTCACCATTTAATTGGGGTTTTTTAACCATTTAGGGTGGTTTATTTGCTCCACTTCAAAGCTGGGAGTGCATCTTTTTTTACTAACTCTCTGTAATAATAGCATAAATAAATAATAATCAAAAAAGCAGCTTTTTTGATTCTGATTGTCCTTGAATTTAGTGAATTTGGTCGTTGTTCAAGGAACAGACCCCCGTGCGTGTCCCCTGCTTCCAGGGTTTTATCCTCTTGGAGAGGGGACATCAGAGCTTCAGGATTGGGCTGAAAACTGGAAAATAGCTGATGGAGAGGGAAAAAAAAAAATCAAAATAAATGGCACGATGGGCTCAGCAGCCTGCTCCAATTTTATGCCTTTATTTTGGGTCAAATTCTTGTGATTTCTTTTCTCTCCCGGTGTAGGAGGGGATCCCCCTCCCAGCCTTGCCTCTGCAGCGGGTGTTGCCTGAGCTACCCCAGGGCGGGGTGGGGAAATGCTTTGGCTTCGGCTGTGCCGCCCAGCGAGCGCCGGCGTTAGCCACGCTTGAGGGGAAAATCACAATTGCTGCCGGGGCCAGCTCTTCCCCCGCAAAAGCCGCTTTGCCAAAGGCCATCCGTATGGGGGGCATCCGCGCTGGCTGCCTGCCATGGGGACAGCCCGCTTGGGGGGGGTGCTGGTACCGGTGGTTGGGTTTGGGGGGGGTCCGTTGGGCACGGTGCATTGGGCTGCTGGGGAAACGGAAGCACGGAGTGGAAGCGAGAGGTTTCCAAAGTAGGGGACGTGGGGATGTAATGGTGTTGGAGGGTG
>NW_009210355.1:9499-9846 GCF_000690835.1 Fulmarus glacialis
ATTATGACCCCAGTGGGCAAATCCCTGGCCTGCCCACCCCAAAAGCCTTTGCTCTGCTTCTCTTCCTCAGCAGGATACAGAAACCTGAAGGATTCTGTCGTGGGGAGAAAGGGGAAAGGCTGGGAAGGAGCAAGGATGGGTGACAGCTCTTCTGAGGGAAAGGCGACTGTGACAAAGCCCCTCAGCAGGGACCCGAGGAGATGGGCACCTACTTGGGCCCCCCGGCATCACTTCATCTCCAGAGGAAGGGAGGAGAACAGAAAGTCTCCAGGTTAGAAAAAGGAGGTTGCAAAAGTCACTGGCTCTGCGTGGAGCAGGAGAGAGATGAAGGGGAGGTTAAAAATAGC
>NW_009210355.1:10059-11685 GCF_000690835.1 Fulmarus glacialis
GGGTGGGGAGTGGGAATAGCGGGAAGGGGGCGGGGGGGGGGCAACAGCTGTATGGGAGAGCACAGGGATGACAATGGGAACAACTGGAATGGGGTCAGGGGGGCAGCAGCTGGATGGGAGAGCCCTGGGATCATGGGGAGAGCAGCCAGAGGGGCTGTGCAGGGCTGGCAACGGGAACAGCTGGATTTGGCCTTGGAGAACAGCTGGATGGGAGAGCCTGGTGATGGTGATGGCCATGGCTGGGTGACGCTCACAGGGACAAGGGTCTGTCCTGGCCAGCACAGGGCTAAGCCGGGTCCCCATGGGGCGAAGGGGGCTCAGTTCCTTTCCAGCTACCCCCGGAGCAGCCACAGGGGGGTTTTCTCTTTCCGAATGAACTTGATGAAGTTACCACTTGTTTCCCGGAGCAGGGAGATGGCAGCGCAGTGGCAGGAACCAGGTCATTAAAGCAGAAAGAAAAATACATTAGAAATGTTCAAATGCTCAGTCTAGCCTGAAATGTGTTTAAATCAGCCCCGAGTAAACAATGAGATGGGATTAATCGCAATTAGTTTTCATTAGAAAGGTGGCGTCACCCTCCCCTGCTCCCCAAGGGCTGCTTCCTGCCTTGTTGAGGATCCGGGGATCACCCGGCCGGATCCAGCCCCACGCAGGCGGGGGGCAACGCGTCTTTCCCAAGCTGGGTGGCTGTGGGGAACCGCTTTATCTCCGCCGAGGCAGAGATGAGGGGCCTGCAGCAGCAGGAGCTTCAAAGGGAACCTGCAAATGCGACGTATGCAAAACCCCAGCCGGCATCGCAGATAAACAGGGACGTGGTTTGTTGGCCTCTGCCAGCCTGCAGCTGCTGTGGTACAGGGCAGCGCACAGCCTCCGGGTGATGTTCGGCCTTGGGGTGATGCCTGGCCTCAGGGTGCTGCTGAGCCTCCAGGTGTTACTCAGCCCCAGGGTGATGCTCAACCATGTGGTGGTGCTCAACCATGGGGTAATGTTCAGCCCTGGGGTGATGCTCGACCATGGGATGATGCTCGACCTTGGGGTGATGTCCAGCCCTGGGGTGATGTTCAGCCCCAGGGTGATGCTCGGCCCCAGGGCAACATTTGGCCTCAGGGTGCTGCTCAGCCTCAGCACACCCCACACGCAGCCCCAGTTTTTGCAGTCCCCTGTCTTCAGGAAGGACTTTTGGGGATGGGGATGAGCCGGCAGAGCTCTCAGGGGTGGGACGGGAAGGGGCGAGGGCACCGTGCCCTCCATGGGTCCTGCAGTTGGAGGTGCTGACAGCTAGTGCTGGGCTCCCCAGGGAGCCGGGTGCTGCTGTGAATGCCACCGGTAGCCCTGCGAAGTGGGGACTCTCCGGTGGCCAGTGCATCTCTCTGTCCCTTGGAGGCTGGCAGCTGGCTGACACAAGTTGCCAGGTCTCAGCTCACCACCACCCACATCCCCAAACACCTCCCTGGCAGGAGGGATGGAAAGGACCCCCGCTGCCTCCAGAATGGGGCAAATTCAGTCATTTTTGGTGCTGCCCGACGTGTACACAGCAACTCCCTCCTTTTCCCTGACAGCATCAGCCTCACTGACAGGTAGTGATTTGTAGATATTTAAAATCCAACTCAAATTGCCGGTTTGCAG
>NW_009210355.1:12108-12376 GCF_000690835.1 Fulmarus glacialis
GCGCCGGCCGGCAGCAGGGGCGGGGGACCCAGCGGCATATTTTGGGGGGGTCGGTGCCAGCTGGGGAGGTTTGGGGGGTGATCACAATGCTCCCAGCTGAGCGAATCAACGGACACGTGTGTGCGCGCACACACACACATGCCCGCACACGCCTGCCCATACCCATGCACGCCTGCCCGACAGCACAAAGGCGGCTCTGTGGTGCGGTGCCCAGCTCCCGGCCCAGGTGGGTGGCGTTGGCACGGCGCAGGGTGCCTGAAAGGCAGGC
>NW_009210356.1:0-30351 GCF_000690835.1 Fulmarus glacialis
CTTTGGGCCCAGCCATCCAGCCAGGTTTTCAACCAGTGAACAGTAACCCTTAGTTCTTCTCTTTTCTCTATACTCTTTATTACCAGACTACTTACATTAACAACCTTACACAAAAGAGCTATACACAAAAAGAAATAACGGAAAATATTAGCAAACATTTTATAAATTTTCGTAACATTTAAGTACATTTATTTTCTGTGCAATACATGGCAGATATAGAATAAACACGAAGACTGAAATACAGATTTTTCTCTTGCTTTGCGCTTGGTATATCATGCTTTATTACGCTGAAGTTTGCTCTCTTATGACTAATGGACTATCACAGGTATTAATATGGCTCGGAATGTACCTTACAAAAAATTACTCAGATTATGTATTCAGCTTCCTGGGTTTTTTGTTTTGTGGTGGTGGGTTTTTTGGTTTGTGTTTTTGTTGTTGTTTTGTTTTGTTTTTTAAAACTTTCCTTTCTCCATCTGATGTCATGCAATTCTCTAAAATACTCATGTTTGGAATGAAAACAGTCAGTGAATAATTTCAAACCAAAGTGATGCTTGAAGAAATTTTGAGGCCAAGCCATTAGTTACATTAAAGTACGTGAATGCTGGAGGAAAGTTTATAAGCATTTTGGGTAATAGTAATGCAAAAAAGATTGAATAATATCACAGTCCCCAAAATGATACCATAAACGTTTACGGAAAAGAGTTAATAAGCTTTGTTTTAGGAAGTAGAAATAACAGAAGAAAAATTTCAGTCTTCTTTCAGCATGTCATCTCTTTCCTTTTAAGCCTATACAAGACTGCTATGGATTTCATAGTTATTTCAAAAATTTAAGAGTTTTCAAAAGAAAAAAATCCTGGTGCATAATCTGCTATACTATAAAAAGACCCATCAAATAAATAAAAAAGGATTTTTAAAAATCGAATAGAAATATTGCAAGCCCACACTTTTTGTAGCATAGTTGTGACATACTTATGGGTACTATCTGTTTTTCATACTTATCTGAAATATACTGTATTCACAAATTGGATTATAGATTAGTGCTTGTATTGACATGAAAAACAGTTAAGAGAAGAATAAATGGAGTATGTAGAAACTTGAATTAAAAACCTCCTCTAGTAGTTTTCCTGTATGCATGGATGTATTGAAAAATGTTAACCACAAACGTTAACAATAAAAACATTCATATTTAATAATCTATGTACCCAAAACATGCAGAAAGCCTTTTTTTCAAAATTCTACACCTTCAGTTAGGCTCCAAATTCTGTTTTTTGATGCCCATGCCAACAGTTGACTGTGACACCTTCTATGAAGTCACACAGCTAGCTATTAATACCCATACTATCTATAATATTGTCCAAGTTTATATGATGGAAAGTTTAAGAAATGAAAGTGTACCATGCAGTATTTTAGAAATCTTTTAAATTGTCCTGGAATAACTGCATACAACATTGCTACAGTGATAGTATAAGAGTTGTAAATATTGTTCAATATTAACACTTCCTATGGGACCTTTAAATCGGCTTTCACAAGCTGCTGCAGACTGCTGTCACCAGTCCCAACTGGCTTCCTAATTAGTCAAGTGTATCAATCTTTTGACATCCTAGAACTAGTAATTCCAGTTGGCTTGCAGATAGCTACATAGCCCACAATAATTCCTTTAAGAAAGATACCCTTTTATGATCTAAATAATCTCTTTTCCTTCAATTGCAGAATAGGAGATTTAAATACTTTTTAATATCATACCTAATTAAAACTCATACAACTGTCTTTTAAATACCATCTAAAGCAGAAGTAAACTTGCCAAAATAGCTGGTAAGTTTTGCCCTTGACATTTCAGTGCCAAGTCAGATATAAAGTGTCTAATTTCATAATTACATCTTTAAAAATGTTAAGAATATTAGAGACCCTTCTCCTTTAGTGCGCTATCATATGCTTTACAGTACAACTTTAGTATGTCTTATGATGATAGCAACAGATACTGCAGTAATGACTCCTGCATTTTATATACTTATTAAGGAACAAATGATATATATCATAATTGCAGGAGCAATAGTCCACTGAAAGAATCACAAATATCGTTACCAATATGGTTTTAAAATAGGAGTGGTGCAGTAAGATTACTTTGGATGAAAAATGTTTCATTTTTACAGTTCCCTTGCATCTGTCCAATATAAACTAAAACTTCACACTCAACACTAGGACTCCTGAAGTTCACTTTACCAGGCGAAAAACATATAATAATATGTCTATTTCCTCTTTCAAGGAATCAAAGCTTTATTCAGCTACTCCTCTCAAAAAAAAAAAATCTGCTTCTTTTTAATGAAGGAAATACTAAGGACCTTAAGAAAAATTAAACAAAGAATTCTTTAGCATGGTTTCTGTTGATGTTGCCTACTCAGTCTGTACGCTTAAAAGATTTATATACAGGGACTTCGACTGTCATTTTTCACTGGGATCTAGTTACAGCATTGCAATTACATACAGCTTTTTGTTACACTGTAAGTAATGGAAAGGATCAGCTCATAAAGCCAATCTCTGAATACTAAGCCTCATCTGAAATTAAAACTGCACAATTGGGACAAATGTATACATTAATAACAGACCTTAATATTTCATAGCTGTAACAAAAGGAAAAGGCTGCAAAAACTCGAGGGCTACTCATCAAGTTATCTGAATTAGCAAGGACTTTAATTATCTTTATATCATCTTCGAAGTTACTCCATGGCAGCACTCAAGCTTTTATATAATTTAAAACCAAACATGGAGTGCTGAAGCTATTGGATTTGTTTTTCTTGTCTGAAGAATTAAGTCCTGATCTTACAATTCAGTAATTACCAGAACAAATACTTTTTTATTCTTGTTTGACTAGAATACAAACTGCTTTTTTTCCTCTTCAGCTCAGGATATAATTCAGGTCAGATATACTGTACCCAGTTTTTGATCAAATGAAATTTAATGTTTTCACAGCCTTTTTCCAGGTTCAGCTACATCAAGTCTTGTGCCTTAATGTACAAAAATTTCTGAGGCAAGTGAATACCAGGCTTGGGACAATGAAAGGAGAGATTTTTCCAGACTATTCACACAAGGCAAAGAAGGAGAAAAAGAAAGATACATCTTTTAACTTTGTTAATATTCTATCTTTACTTTCAAGACATCATAAAAAGTCCTGTATTTGTTTGTATAATGACTGATTTTGACCCGTACAGCCTACAAAGCAATGCCCAGCTGACTAAAGGTCTCCACCTGAGTAAAAATTGAAGGACCATTCTCTGGTATAACATTGAGTGACTTAAGCTCCAGGGAGCAGAACAGCAGATCACAGAGAGGGAGATAATTTAAGCCATCAATGCAGGAGCGAGCTCCAATGTTTTGGAAGTGGTTCAATTTTTTCAGTCTCAAAGACTCAGGCAGCCAGATTCTGTGAAGTATTCATAGTGCTGACACATGACAAATTCTAGACTTCTCAGCCTTATATATGAACAGGTCAGGAGACTTTTTGAAGACTCTTATATTGTCAACGTAAGAATACAAAGCAATCTTAATGTCAGAGAAGGGAAGGTTTCAAAATGTTTAACGATGTGACCACCTAAACTCAGATTCTTCACTCCAGTGAAACTCAGATACAATCTTACAAAGACATTGTGGGTGGATGTTAAGGATATCTTTGTCCAGAAAATGCACAGCATATACAGACTTCAACTTGAACTTGCTCTACGTCTTTGAACTTTTTCTGGTAAAAGCCATAGCACCAATCAGATAATTTTCACTGACAGGTGAGTGTAGGAATACGTGGCTATCAGTCTGAGTTTCAATAACGGTGCACGGACTAGAGCCGTGACTCGTAACAGAGTACAGGAGTTCCTTTGACCCTAATCAAGTCTTGCAAGAACCTTGTTACATTATCATGAGGAAAAGAAAATTTCCAATGAACAGATGCAAAGCGGAAATAGCTGCCAAGTGTGCCTTGGATGGACTGGTCGAAAGGACAGTTCCTTTTAGATTTAAAAAGTGTTAAATCTAACTTCGGCCAGATATATCACCACTCACTTGTCTTTCCTCAGTGGTGACTTCAGGCAAAAGACACATACCAGCCCTTCCCAAAAGCGAAACATATGTATATACCTCACAGGAATCACATAAACAATTTAGTCTAGAAGAGTTACATTTCTTACTGATGCCCAACACAAAGTAGTAAGCCTTTGCTAGTGCTTCAGAGCCCTAGGCAAGTGTACTATAAAAAGGTATGATTTCTCCTAATGACTGACGCACCTATTCCATAAATCTAGCTGAGGAGAGTGGGTTTCATGCCATCTTGTTTGCTCTTGCTGAAACTGTTCCATCATTGAGTTGTTATAAAGTGCTTTTATGGTACAGAAATAGATAGATTTTGACTCTGAGCACATGAATGAAAGTGTGCCCCAAGTTCCAAAGAGCTCAAAACAAGTGAAATGCAAACTAAGCATCCATCCCTCATGAACTCTGAAAGACAGCTGTCCCTTTCAAATCAGTTGTTGAAGTTAAGGTTGGAAACTACACCAATTTAACTTCCGTAAGAGAACTCACACCATAAAAACCAAAAGGTAAACTGTGATTTTAGAGGTGGTTCTGTACCACACGGATACAGAAATACTTCAGTGATGTAAGATACGTATTTCTGCATCTCAACTGGATCACAATTTCCTATTTAAGTAATGGGACTGATAGTGAAATCACCTTAATATTGAACTTGTAATAAAAATGTATACATTTCTGATGTTCATCATGAGTCTATAAATCCCATTCTTTCTGTGACAACAGAAGAAAGCCTCTGTAAACTCACTTTCCACACAGGTTATCCAGGATCATTTATATTGATTCCAGATCCAGTAAACAATTTGCCAGTGCAAGCTTTTCTGAGAAACATCCCCAAAAAGTTTTTCTGAGTTAAATTGGACTTATAGAAGAATAAACAGAATGCCAAGCCTTTGAAGTGGTGTACCACAGGACTTGATACTGGGGCCAACTTTTGTAACCTCTTCCTTTGTGATCTGGATGAATGGACAGAGTGCACCCTGAGCAAGTTTGCATATGGTGCAAAATTCAGCGTAACAGTTGACACACCAGATAGTTGTGCTGCCATTCAGAAGGACCTTGGCAAGTTGGAGAAATGGGCAGACAGGGATCTTAATGAAATTCAACAAAAGATCTGCATGTGGTGAGGTGTAACCCCATGCACCAGCACAGGTGGGGGCCAATTGGCTGGAAAGCAGCTTTTAAAAAAAAAAAAAATTGGGGATTCTGGTGGACATCATCTTGACCATGAGTCAGAATTGTGCCTTTGTGGCAAAAACGACCAAAGAAAAGCATTGCTAGCAGGTCAAGAGAGGTCATCCTTCCCCTTTACTCAGCACTGGTGAGACATGTCTGCAGTGCTGGGTCCAGGTCTGGGCTTCCCGGTGCGAGGGAGACACAAACATACCCAAGCAAAGTCAGTCAGAGGCCACGAAGATGATCAAGGGACTGGAGCATCTCTCATATGACAACATGCTGAGAGAGCTGGGATTGTTCAGCCTAGAGAAGAGAAGGCTCAGGGGGATCTTATCAATATATATAAACACCTGATGGAGGACTGGGTGGGGTGTAAAGATGACTGTGCCAGACTCATCTCAGAGGTGCCCAGAGACAGGATAGGAGGCAATGAGCACAAATTGAATTACAGGAAATTGCATTCAAGCGTAAGATTTTTTTATTTTTTCCTGTTGAGAGTAGTCAAACACTAGAACAGGTTGTCCATCTACAATGGAAACTCTAAACATGGCCACAATAAAAAAGAGGTTACCTTTCCACTAAGTCCATAGAAACAGTAACTAACAGACTGAAAATGAAACAATTTATATTCATACACACCTACTCTCTCACGAGCTCAACAATACAGGGTATTCTAGTAATGCACTATATATTGCATTACCTGACAATATTTTAAAAAGCCAGTTTAAAGACACAATCTTCTTATAGTCCTTCTTCTATTCACTAGGGATACTCTGCCTTTTTGGTGGAAAAATAAAACTGCTAAATTAAGCAGAATGTTCAGTTTTAGTTACTTATATTTAATCACTCATAACTAAAACAGACCAGCCTTATCTAAGATTAAGATTTGATAGGACAGCTTATAGTGAGAACCGTCAGCTACATATGAAGTCAGTCAGTAAGTTTTACTGTTAATTAATGTTTTTTTCTGTTTTCTTTACACATCACAGCTCCAACTTCAGCAACACTGACAAGAATGCAACCAATCTGTTTTTCAGACTAGCCAAAAAATAGTATTTTCATTAGTGTTGTTTCATGGGGGGGGGGGAGAGAGAGCATCATCTATTGAGACATATCAATTAGAATTTCATTTAGAAAGCAATTGGAACCACTCTAGTAGCGTTCTTAACTGAACGTAGCTTCTTATAAGAATATATGTAGCTGAATATAATGTATGTGTGTGGGTGTGTATGAGCATCTTGTCTCTTGGTTACTGTGTGCCTCTGAAGGAGTTCACTGAGCACAGGGAAAGACATTACTATTTCCATTCAAATTTATAAACAACCGATAAATCAGAAAACATACACAATGATCACTCATACTGACAGTTGTGCTACAGAGATGAGGGGCTGAAGGAAATTTAAAAGTTATATAATTTCTCACTCGTGGAGTGAGAAACTTCTGACTGGATTACATGACTGAGCTTAGTCAAAGGAAAGCTTCCGGACAGCTTTGGGTGGGCAAGACCCTTTTTTGTTTGGGTGGCTATAAATGCACAAGAACACCCAGGAGGATCAGATCAAAGGTCCACCTAGCCCTGCATCCTCCGTGCAGTAGTAGCCAATAGCAAACATAAAAAAGACAGGGTAAATACGTAATGACATTTCTAGAATGGTCTCTTGGTCTCCAGCAGTGATTCAAAGACTTTGTATTTGCATTTAATAGCCTTCAATGAATAGAAGCTGCCAAAGAAATCAAGTAACTTCTGTCAACAAGCTTCAGAGCAAGAATATTTTGGTACGCAGTAACAAGACTGTACTTCTGTACAACCACTAAGGTATTGCTGAGTGAAGATAAGCGTCATAGTGAACAGCATAGAAATAGAAGCAGCAGCAGACTCAGTTTGAAGGAAGAGTCAGAGACATGACCTTCTCTTCTGCTAGCTTTCTGACAATGACAGAGGAGGATCTTGGCTCTTTTACAACCTTGGACTTAGGAAAGTAAAAATAAAGCATACCCTCCAATGCTTTGGTAAGGATATTTATTCCTCCCCTTCTCTGCAACTTGAGAGAAGAAACTTTTGATGATTCAGAAAATAACAGAAAGAATAAAAGCATTTACACATAGCAGGAGTGAGAAGTTAAAGAGGACTCTAACGTCTACCTCCTTATGGAGGAGATGTGAGGTAGTATTTGGAGTAGGAAATGCTTACTCAAACCAAAACCTACTATCTGCATAAATGTTAGAGCTCTTAATCCCAAAGATGGCTCCAGAGATTGTAATTTTTTTTCATGGTAATGCCATTTTAAGTTTGCAGCATTCTTTTCATATTTGTTTAGAAATTTTACTGCTACAACATAAATGACAAGTCTTCTGAGAATATTTATCTACAGACATTACTTCAATGACCCTTAATTTTTCCAACAGTTCTGTCTGTTTTGACTGTTCCTCTCTCTCCCATATACAGCTGCTATTTATTTTTTCAGGGGCTTTGTGTAAACCTCAGCTTCACAAATGCCTTTCAGCTACTACCTCCAAAGGTTCCACTTCTAAGTAAAATTTTCAGAAATAAAAATAATTGTTTCTTCCAAACCTCTTGTTCTTTTGGAGTTACTGCTTAGTACAAACAAGTAGCAGCTGCTGCGTTCTGAGCCCATGGGTTGCCAACAAGTGCATGAACTACACCTCCATGCTTCAGAAGATTTAGCACCTTTGAGATCTTGTTAGAACATGATTTGTGACTATTAGTTGTTGGGTTTTAATTAATATACATTCAGAGCAGCTCTACTTTTTTTGCACTAAAAACATCTAATTCCCTGAACATCCTACAGTGTGAGACTTCATGAGGTTTTGCTGTATCTCGTCTTTTGCTGTGGCTTCTGCAGATGTATCACACATTGTTTTTCAGGCCAGATTTTTTTTTTTAATTAGGCATACCTGTATTTTATCATTCTCTGTATCATTTTCAGGTACACGTGACAATTATTCTCAAGGAAAATCTGTTCTCAGTAATTTACCCAGATTTATACTTTACTGTCAAAACAACACAATTGCAGCTGAAAAACAACCTCCATAGTTAGTGACATATCAGGTGGCATCTCCTTTCCAGTGGATTTGTGGTCAATGTCTGTCACAACCTGTTCCTCATATATAGGACTTTTTTTTTTTTTTTAACGGGCATAAAGCAAAATTAGATCTAGTTTCCAAGCTTGTCATGAGCTTACTGTCAACTGCCTACTAAGTATTAACATCAGTAAGTACTGAGTAGGCAACTCTATAAGGTCCCACAGTTCTTTCTGCTCATTGTTATTTAACGTAAGAGGAAGAAGTTACACTCCTCACAGTTACAGAAAAGATTTATTCCCCACTGGCCTGATAATAAAAGTGATCCTTAAGAATAAATTTAAATAACAAAAAGTGACCTCAGGAATCCTCTTGGTGAAGAGGGTCCAATCTGAGGATAAGTGGAGGCAGTCATGGGACAACTGGAAAGAGTTATCACCACCAGGGAGGAACCGAGATGAATGGAGCGCTTGAAATTCCAAAAGGGGAAATTCCCTAGAGAAGAGAGCCCTTACACAAAACACTTGTTGGATATTAATATTATACTCTCAGGATTTCTTTATATGGAGCATTATCAGATCTTCTGTCCCCTTCACAGTAAATTTAGTTGCACAAAACCTATACCTAAATGCTCAAAATCTAACAATAAACCTACTATTGTCCAAAAACATGAGCAGATTTTTATAATATGCGACATTTGCAGTCCTTCAATCCCCCCAAGGAAAGGAATACTGTTAAGAAGTATTGATTCTTTTCTCCCAGTGAGAAGAAATTAATAAAATGGAGGCCTTACGAACTTGAGCTAGGCAGGGAAAACAGGGTCTTTGAGGCTACCTACTAATACAAGTATGTTTGGGGATTTTTTAATGTATTTCAAAGGCAAGCATTTTATCTGTTGGAATTTGAATTTTAATTACCTAATTACGTTTACTATTTTCATTGCTTAAACTGTCAGTGCTGGGATCCATGATGTCCTTTTGTTTTGCAGAACACTACAGAACTAATGAAAATATTCATATTGCACAACTTAGCAGGCAGTAATAAAGTAGTAAATGTTTGAAGAATCAAAACCTAAAACACTCTTAGCAAGTTTGTGAGACATGAATGTTTTTTTCCAAAACCAGATAAACAATACAAAACCTCTGCAAAAATAAATGCTGCAAAATTGACTGCAAATAAGGTCATAACTGTCTAAATGAACTGGAACGCAGATTTAAAACCAGTTAGTTGTGATAAAAGTGAAACTGAGTAACACAATTGAAAACAAACTAATACTCTAGATTGGAAATCAGATGTTTAAGACATCATTTTGGCATCACTTCACTGCTTTTGCATAAGAAAGGGCAGCCTTTGTAAATAACCATTGATGAAAGTGGCTTGTTACTTAAATAGTATTCAAAGTAAGACACAATGAAGATGCCACAATGATGGAGTTCTCAATTATATTACAAAAATTTAGCTGGTGTTAACTCAGTTATAGAATTCTTTACACTGTGATAAGATCAAAACAATTGATTGGTGTGCTTTCCACTGAGAATCTGAACAGCATGAGAAAGTATGTTTCTGAATGTTAATAGTATGCAGACAAATGGCATTTACATAAAGATCCCCTTCCACTGGCTATTTACCTTTGGAACGCTAGTATGTGATAGTTTGAACCGGCTTCATAGAAGTAAAGCAATCTTATTGACAAAGCATCTCATGATGAATATCACTTTGTATCCCAGAGAGTATTTAGAGGACAGATTTTATTATCATAAATTTCAAAATACCAAATATCATTCACTGCTTAGACATTCAAAATTTTTAATGAATTCCACATACTTTTCAAGCTAGGATGGAGCTGAAAGGAAAATACGGAGCTTATGCTTTTATTATGTAAACTTAAGAGTCTCATCCTTCTATATCAGTGACGCAGTTGAGCTGTGATCATTAGAACACACAAGTGTCACTATCTAAGATGTAAAGTAGAGATTGAGAATTTTAGCAAATTACAATTTACAATGATATGCAGCAAAAATCAGTTACTCCACAGTCACACTCTAGGTTAAGAGTGTTTTGGTATTTTGACAGAGGGAGGAACTGGTTAGAAATTTGTCAGCAGGTCAGATGTAAACATTTTGTGACTGATTTACAGATTCTTAATGAGAAGACAGCCTTTCAATGAACTACTTATGGATAGGAAAAAAAAAGAGGAAAAAAAAAATTTCTGAATATCTACGTTACTCTTCCATCAGAATCAGAGCAACATTATGCCTCTTCAATTAGTAAATACAGTTTTGATAAGACTGTCCAAATAAAATAAAAAAAAACACAACCCCCACTTTTCATAGTGTTATTGCTGTCTACCACAGGTGCTTTCCACTGCCAGAATTTGGGTTTTCTAATAGACTTTTAAAATGATGTTGCAAACAAGCACAAGAAACCTTACAAGGAGCTCTGCAGAACAAAAAACAACTCATCAGTGGCCAATTTAGTGAATATCAGACTCAAGACATTTATAGCTTCAGGTGATGTTAACATCATCTTTTCCCACCTCCTGTTGTTTAGATCAGTCATTCCAGACTGAACCTTAAGAGGCTGCTAACAAGAACAAGAAACCTCTTTCTGTACACTTACATGATTTGATAAAAAAAACAAGCTACTAAGAGACAAAGCAGCTATTTACTCAATGACCTAGCTGATCTGTAGATAACAAGTACATAGTTTCCTGCTACATTAGCTGAAGCAGCAGGTTCAACTACCAGAGGCCTACATACACATGTAGGTATGTGACTCAGAAGTCCATAACATTGGCACGTGTATTCTGGAAAGCCTGAACATGACATTATGAAGAACAGGACTTGAGAGGAGCTTTAATTTTCCCTGAAAGGCTATCAATTTTCCATCCAAAGCACTATCAGTCATACATACAACATGCCTGAAAGAAGAATATCTAACCTCTTTTGAAACACTTCTAATCATGCATGAATACAGATAGAAGTTTTACCCCTTCCTAGGCTTCTGCAGCCTCCTCTATCTTCTGTGAGCTTTAAAAAGATTTTCACTAGTAGTTTTCTGATTGGGTTTTGAATTTACTTCTAAAGAATTAGAAATTCTGTGTTCAGAGGGCAGCCGCCTGGTTTCCCATCTTAAGAGAAACCTTTAGTCTTGCACCTCAAGACATGGATGTTCTTATAAAAATAAATCAAAGACTTTTAGTTTGAAGAATCTCTGAAACCAAACACACCTACTCTGGCTATTAGTGAAACGTGGAAGAGACAGATAATCACTTATGCCAAAGGTGCCGACCAGGGTTTGAGTGGGGAACTGTTTAACAAGATCTGCTCAGAAAAAAAATGAGAGTAGCTCATGATAATTTACACAGTAAGTCATGTATCATTCTGAAGGATTCCAGAAGCTCAGTCTGGGATAAAATATAGCAGTACAGAGGATCATCAGACATCTGTTTTAGTAACAGAGAACTCACAGTGTCTGCCATCTCTTTTGGTACAAAAGACAACACAGCATAAATGAGTAACTTTAAAAATGCATGGCTGAGGTTTCTTTTAAGATGTTTCAATAGGGACCTATTGAAATAACAATTAATATACTCAAAGAAAAATTCAGAGTACTTCAGGGAAGGGCTTATTCTCATAAAAGAATAAAAGTGAATATGTAACCTTACTTAAAAGAAAGAAAATGGCTTTGTGATTTGGAAGATGTCTGTTCTCAGGTAACGTAAGGGGTTCTGAGCATAAGTGAACTTACACTTGGTCACACAAGGTTCAATATATTCTAATGGAAAAATACAAAGCAGCATTACGAGTTCTAAAATAGCTTGAGGAAAACCGGTAAGTAGAGAAGCTCATTAACAAAACAAAATTTAAGATGATCTTTGCTGTAAACTTTAATCGGTGAAAGTAATTCATTTATTCTGTCTTTTCTCATAGTATATTCAGATAGTGAAAAAATAGCAGCTTTATTTCCAGTAAAACACTAGATAAAATGTGTTTTCTACATTACTTACCTGTTTTCATTTCTAACAGGCGCTTTTTCTTCTGTTGCCTCTCTTGTTTTTCTTTTTCTGCTTTCTCCTTAGCTATTTTAGCACGCTTGTGTTTTTCTTCTGCTTCCCTTCTTCTCATATTCTCCTTTACTGCTTGCTATGGAAAAAAAAGTAATATAGAGTTCCATTAAAACTGAAGTCTTAGCAAAAACAACGCTGAACCTTAAAAACAAAGAAAAAGGCTTTAAAATCACATCTCCTAACTAACCTTAATTTATCAAGCCAAATAAATATTTTACATTCCATATTTAGTACATTTTATTCAGAAGAGTAAGCAAATTCAGAATAAATATATTAAAAGCATACCAATTGGCCCCAAATGGGGATTATAAATTCAGCAAGAAATACAGTTTAAGAATACACACGTTAATGTAGGAAGAACTCAAAATATCTAAACCACCTGGTTTTACAAAACCGTAAGTATGTTACTATTTGTGTTTCTAGAAGAGTTTCAACATCTATTCTTTCTCATGCTGCCACTATACCAAGCAAAACGAGGCTGCTTGGGTGACTTAGCTGTGCATTTTTCTTATTCTTATCCGCATATGCATTAATTCACTGGGTTTATAAATTCTTGTCTTCTGGTTAATACCTGTACAAAATTATTTATTTTGAATTATAAATAAATACTCCAAAGTTTCCAATGAAGTCAAACCAGAACTAAGAGTTTCAGAGTTTTTAAATCATTATTTTACATATTCAGACATTAAGCAAAACAACCCTGTCACATTCAATAATTTTTTAACAAAGCTAGTTTAGGATTACCTTTTCATTATTTTAGTGTTAGCTACGTACACTGGCAAATTCCCAGTGCTCTACTGTGGCTTGCATTAAACATAAAGTGCACCTTTCTTCACTGCAGAAAGTTCCTCTTTTCAGAATGAAGTTACGCACCAAATCTCATCTTTCACAATCTTCAAAAAGATCAAAGTGTCCCCTCCTACAAAATGGCTAACATCTTCACAAGGTCTGAGGTAGAGGCTGTACGTTTGCAAGGATAATTAATGTCTCATACTGTTTTTAGTGGGAAAATGTCCAGCCTGCACTCACAAAATAATGTAAGAATGGACTGAAGAGTACTATAAAGCACAGATGAATGTGGATTACAGCAATATTTGCATGGGCACTGTTTGTAGCATCACTGCAATAGATAGTGACCAAAGGAAGGAAAAAAATCACATAAATCTTGTAAGGAAATACCTGTCTTTGATAACTGAAGAAGAATAAGCTTTCTATCATGAAAAATGACAATGAAATGGACTTTTTAAAAAAAGCAAAACTGTACTTCCACAGTGTCTTCTCCAGAGTCACCTCTGTCAATTCTCTTGATGCTGGGGGAGGAGGGGAGAAGCCTACTAAAAAATGCTAAAATTCTGGATTGAATTAATTTTAACAAATTATTTGCTGATTTTCAGACTGGGCATCCTGTAAAATAAACTGCTGGGCAAAACTCAAATGGGACTCGACCACAAGAAAAATTTTGGCAGAAATTACACGCTTTCCTAACAGAGTGACCAAGGAAATTTCTACTTTGCATCTACTTTTTCCCCCAAAATAATACCAGCAGGACTCTGTGTCAGACTGCAGTCATCCAAATGTAGGTGTCTATTCCTTTCTAATCACACTGATAATTGTGCTCGATTTAGTAGCTCACACCTTCATATCCAGTGTAAATTGGATGCTTTGGCCTCCAGCCTTTGTCTAGCAAGACACTGGTCTTCTGTAAGTTCTGTGTCATAACTTAAAATTTCAGGCTGATGATGTCTTGGGTACCATTTAAGACACCTCTCCAGGATACTAGGCACTTCTGTTGTTAGGTAGACATCAGGTAGACAACTCTCCAAATTCCACTAACTGTACTGAGTATGCATCTCCCTTGACTAGAATATGAGATTAGACATTCAAGCTCACATACAGATGCCAATGTTGAGGTCTATGCCCTAGAGTCAAATCCTATCATACATGTTCTGTGTGTTTTCAACACAAAACACAGTCTCAAGTTCTGCAAAATATTTATACCAAGAATTGTCACAAACTTGACTGAGACGAACGCATATTTGTCTCTCACACTGTTTGCATTTCAAAGCTTAAATGTCTTAAGGCTTCCTTGCTCAAAAGGCCTAAAAAGTTAGACATGGTCTGACCACATCTGCTATATATAAGCAGCACTGCATTCAGCATACGGCACAATATGCAAAGTTAACTTTCAGAAGAATTACCAAAGTATACGCCTTTTGCATACCATGCCAAGGCCTAGAGTTTCCAAGATGCAGGCATTCTTGGGTTCTCTCTTGTGCTTTCCAGGATTGTTTCTGATTTTTATTCAAGTATTTGCATAATATAAAAGAAAAATACTCTAGAGTCTAGGGAACAAACTCTTACTTGGTTGCTCTTCTTCTGGTTCTTTAAGTCATGTTTCTGCTGCAGAGCAACCTAGTGTCGATAGGAGCAAGGGGTTTCTATAGCCCTATGATTAGTGTACTGTCTTTGACATATGAGTTGTTGATGCAAGGGCTCTTCCCTCCCCCTCCTACAACTGCAGGAAAATTCTAACTATTAGACAAACACAAGAAGAGGAAATACTACAATTGCTTCATCTTATTTCAGAAAGCTATCCTTCCAAGGAAAGCAATGAGCCTGTTAGCAGTACCTCTGATGCTGTGAAAGCAGAGAAGAAAGTTAACAAGAGATGTCCGATACCTAAGATGTTCCACTGACTGTACCAGGAATTTAGCTTCGGGAGTTAAAGCATTGAAGCTAAGGTGCTTCACCCATTTTTTGGATCTGCCCAACTAACTGTGCTTTAGATTTGATGCTCACAGAGTGTGAATAGTAGCTGTCACAGCCACCAAATAACACTGAAGTACAAAGTGCAGTCCAAAGTTAGCTAAGAACCTGAAGTCTATGGCTCCAGATTTAAACATGTTTTTTTAAACATTTTAAATATTTTCATTAATTGAGAACACAAAAAAGCATTATAAGTAGGTAAGTACTGCATGTAAATTATGAACTTTGCTTGACAACAAGGATGACTGAACTTCACTTTCCCACACCTACTGGTGACTTAAGTAGTCTTTTAGTTTTGGACTTTTTAAGGTTCCAATGATTTTTCAGCACTAAATTTAAGCGTGTTTTGAGCTAAGTTTTCTAGGATGCCAACCACCTTCAGTTTCTGTCAGTAATCAAGACCAATGGTAAACAATTCTGAAAATCAGACCTCAGGTGTCTCACGCTAGGCATCTCAAAACTCTTCCAAAAAGTCTCAAAACCGAGCAGCTACTCAATATTTTATTTAGTGTCATTGAATGATAAGTGGTTTCATGCTTTATCTACACACCTTTTTCATATAGCCTTCAAACTGTGCTCTGCAAGACAGAATTATTAATTTTCCTCAAGGTTTCTTCTATCACACTCATCAATAATATCTAACTGTTTCAAAGCATTAATTAATCTATCTTTATAACACTGCTGTGAAGCAGGGGTTAGTATCAGTGCTAATTTTGCAGACACAGAAAAGAAACTTGGGGAAATTAATGTAAAGCACAACCACTTCTTTGAGTTTCCAATTCAAGATGAACCTAAGCATTTAGTGTTCTTATTCTACAGCATTTAAATGGGAGGTGTGGTTTAAACATCAAAAATTACAAAAATACAACTATTTCATAATATTTAGCAATTTTGAAATCAGACTCCTGAGTTTCAAATTAGGCACTGATCAAGTTAGGAAAACATAATCAATGCCCATGTTGAAAAATCTGGCATATGTAACTTGCCTAGCAAAATTATTCTGATTGAAGACTGTGCCTTCTATGTTTTTAGCTGTTAAACTCCGAAGTAGCAGAGGCTTGGTAATCTTTACATGTTCCAATATGTTTGCTAAATATGGGTTCCATTTTAAGTCCTTTCCTCAAAATAGATGGACATAGGAATTTCAAACCCTTCCTCAATATCTACAAAAGAAGTATTTTCCCTATCTACACCCTCAGACATATCTGAAATCATTAAAAAACCCAACCAACCAAGCAAAACTAAACAAGACCGGGAAACATGCAAGCAACTTCAATAAGTATGTTGCAATGCTAAGTGTCAGGCTGCAATGAGGAGTAGCTGGTAAAATGACTAATTGAATCTTTCTACAGACCAATAGGCATGAGTTGGATCACGGCTCCAGACTTTGTCACAAAGCTCATGCTCAGATAACATTCCTGCAGGAGTGTAGCCAGTAAGTTAAGCTATGTAATCATAGGTAGCCAGATGTGACATGAGTCACCTTTTCCAAGTTATCCAAATTAATAAATTCATACACAATTGGGGACCTGTCTTTTTATTCTTCCATTTCTTCATTGAGAAAGAGTTGCTTACCAACCAAGTGTTCAGAATCCAAGAGTAAAAACTATTTTTGCAAAGAAAGCTTAAAAAAAACAATCGAAAACAACCACAACCTCCACACAAAATCAACAACTCCCTGCCCCCCTAACTTTACCAAATCTGAACACAGATATAAATCACCAAGATAGTAATCCCCACTAATCCTAAATAAGAGTTCTATAAAAGTATCTCAAACTTATATAGCCATCAACTTTCCCGAAGTTGTTTGGTTGTTTTAAGTTGAGGGATATACCAGTCTTGAGTATGTATTCTGAAGTATATGATTAAGTTAATAATCCTTCTTCCAGAAGATCTACATCAACAATGGTAAAAGAACCTGCAATATTTTGGAGAACATCTGATTATCCTGAAATTTGCCAAGAAGACTGTTTATAGTCATATATAATCAGCTCCAAACATATAAAGAAATACCCTGGTGAGAAATTTCTACCTCACTTTTCAGAAAGGTCTTTTATTAAAACTCTTAAATCACATTTTGGTAGAATTTAAAAAAAAACCAAACCAAACCAAAACAAAAAAACCCACTATTATTAAAATTTGTAAGCATAATGAAAATGCCTTTGGACTCAAAAAATACCTAAAGAAAAATAAAATCAGATTTCCAAAATAGCTCAAGCTTTCATGATGAGCTAGTATGTGTAAACGTTTGTATACATAATGCAGATGCCACCCTGCAATACAAGGACAGAGCTAGCCTCCACACCTATGATTATTTTAGATGACTCTAAGGCAAAACTCTGCTAACTAACAGTGAGACTGAATTATGCTTATAACTATGTTCTGAGCTCTATACAAAAGGAGCTATCCAACAATAACCTGGATCAGCCTAATGTCTGTTTCTCAAATATAATTCAAATATTTAAAATAATACTAAAATAACCATTTTTAGACCCTCCCCACAAAGATCCCCTTTTTAAAGGGAAAAGAAGAAAGTAAGTATTTGAAATGCATAAAACCTAAAATCCTAGACAATCTATTATCACAAAAATTGACAGTCCTTAGAAATAGATCGAGTTTGAGGAAAATATGCTATTTTTTTAAACCAGGATAGGGAGCTCTGAGTTTCCATAGCAGGGAACCTGCTTACAGATGCAAACCTTGACACTGATCAAGTGCTGCAGGCAAATGAAAAATTAAACAAAATAAAATCTTGGGTCTGGATTTTGCATGGGAAGACCATGCAATATAAATACAGAATTTTTGTTAGAATATTTATTTTTAAGTAGAATATTTATTTTTAAACAGAAAATTCAGTTGTATTTAAAAAAGGTAGAGTTTCAGGTTTTTCCCCTTCAGATTATACATGCATAGAAGAGGCTCAGTTTTAAATTACATTTATTGTTATTAGGAATTTTCAGTTCTTTCAGAAAGAAAATAATCCACAAATAATAATTCAAAACTCCACTATCCTTAGGATATCCTAAGAATTTAGGATGTGCAAAGTGAAATTTCTGATATTGAGTATCAGATACCATTTGAGAAGGAAGAAAATTATTTTTAGTTTGTTCAGTAACTGAGAGATTGCAAAAATAATTTCTAAGAACCATCAGGCATAAAATAAACAGATTGTACCATGAACATTGTCCTGAAGTTGTTTAAGTCTGTTAAAAACTCCTCCACCGAAACTTTCTTCAGATCAACGGCATAATATCCCATCATATTCTGATAGAGTTTTTCCATGTTCTCATGTATCCGTGAAAGTTTCTGAAACTCTTCTTTGGCATGAACTAGAAAGCTATACGCTGCTGTTAAGGCTGCAAGAATACTCAGTAAATCCATTCAAACCTACAGTTTTTACTTAACATTGATCTGTATTTCATACACATTTCTCATTTGCATCAAATGAAGCATCTAAAGAATTCCTTCTATGTCATATATGCTTCCTAGTATTTACTGTGTATATTAGGCCAATGAATAAATCAGGGTGCTTTCATCAAATTTTCTCAGCCACTTTAAATTTAAAGATTATTCCATTAGCATATAATTTTGTATGAAATGAAATGTATGGGACTAATCTAATTTCAAGCACCTATGTAGTTTATTTAGTATCACTGTCTCCTTATTGAAGCTAAAGGTTTAGGTATATAAATTACAATTTGTATAGAATTTAGGTACAAATACCAATAACTAACCTGAATGCTTTAATATATCAAGAAATAGTACAGTTCCTACTAAAATTAGAGTAAAAATAGAAATATTAATAAAAAACAGTATTAAAAGTAAAAACCATGAAAGACTAAAAACTTCAACTTAACCGCTTTTTTTTTAAATGCCGTTGTAGCAACAGCAATGCATTCATTTCTATTCCTGGTGGCTGCATCAGGTACTTATGCTTTTTCTAAGGCTATTTGCAATGTCAATACAACTTAATTAAATTAGAGGTGAAAACAATAAACTACTTCCACAAGAGAGAGACAATTTATAAACAGCACCAAAATACTGCATAACATAAATTAAATAAAAAACCTATGTTTATTCAAGAATATTGATAATATAGTTTCTCAAAGAAGCTCAAAGAAAAAATATTGTTTGTAGTCATTACCTTATGTAGGACAACTTCATAAAGTGTTTATTTTAACAGAATCGTAGCTAAACAAATATTTATGTTCCATTATTTTCCTGCTGCAGGAAAGGCTACAAAAGATAAGAAATGACAATTTTACCTTTACTCCCAATTGCCCACCCCAACTATTGCAAAGGGAATTTACTGTATTTGTATACTTCATACTACAGATACATACGCTATGGTCATTTTATTTTATGAAACACAGGATTTTTAATCAAGTGCATTAAAATGTAGACAAATAGAATTTTTGTCCACCATTGCTGCTTTAAATACACAGTAACAGTTTACTGCTGGGTGAGTGCTTTCGCCCTTCAGGGTTTTTGTGATGCACTCTTCTTTTAGTTTTGTTTAGAGGCTGAATCCCATTTGAATTTCACTATTAAATGTCCTTCTGGTTTGTTAACGTTGCTTTTAAAATACCAAGTAAGCAGTTAATGGTTTTCTTTTTGTGATTTAGAATCCATGCCAGAAAGTCATACAATAATGTTCTCAGATACATGCAGGAAAGGAGAAATAATGCACTTTCACAACATTCAAATTAGTCACTATGATGGCTATTCGCTGGGTCTGTAAGGGCAGAACAGTCTCCAGTAAGAAAGTCTCGTAGAAAAGGACTAGCAAAGCCTAGATTTCGATGATGTTAAATGATATCTTTTCCATCACCCCCCAATCACTTGATTTCAGACTTTCTCTTCCTCTGACAAGGCTCCTTAGCCAATATGAGCTTCTTTCCATGTTTCTATGGACATCACAAGATGCTGCTCCCGAGCAGCTTCAGACTGCCTGTGCTGGCTAGCAACAGCTCACAGAGAATTGACATTGCTGGCCCACTTTTTCTTCCATATCAATTTGACTCTCCCTCCTCTGCTTAGCTCCAAAGATGCACAAAGCTTACAGCAAGCTACCCTTCAGAGTTGAGTTTCTTTAACATTATTAAGGATGTTAAAAAGCTATTGGTGGGACAGCGAGGAAAGTTGATGAGAGGTTAGTATATAACAGTTGCCCAAATATTAAATAAAAAAAGGATTGTGAGAAACAAGACATGACAAAACACAAGTCAGGACCATCAAAAGAAATGTCAGCAGTTCAAAAAAACCCAAACAAATCAAAACAACAAACAACTGTAATAAGGGAAAACAGTAAAATTAATGCTCAGTGAAACTAGAAACAAGCATTTCTACATCCTGTTTATTTTCGATCCTACAATTTAGGCTACTTATTATTTGTGATTCTTACATCATTAACAGAACTTAGGGAAAAATACACTATTTTTTGCAATTTTGAGGCTGTTTATTTCTACAGAGTGGAAGGGTAAAGGAAAATTAGATGCATTTGTTTTGTTGTCACTATATATAAATGCCATACATCAACCATTCCAGTAACTTTCTTCAGTTTTCTAGAAAGGAAAAAAACCTGAGGAAAAAAAAAGTTTAAATTATCAATAAAATGTATACTTCATCTTGTAAATGAATTATGTGCTAGAGTATATCCTGAAAAGGAAACTTGGGGGGGTGGGGAGGTGAGAGACATGAAATTTCTGTGATATTCTGCAAGACATAGCTAAAATTAGAGCTATGTTTATAGAGTCCATATAGGCTGCTTAGTTTATACTGTTAAAACTAACTCCCCTTGAATATGTGATGCACAATTTTAAACTCAAAATACAGCACTCTGGAAAGATGTTTTACTATCCAGTATTTCAATGCCAGACACAATGAATCTTGAGATTTTTACTTTCCATCCAGTGCATTATGGGATACCTTAAGCTCTTGGCATTCTACTGAGACTGTACTTCAATTTAGGTATTTTTAATAAGTCCCCTTCATTTTTTCCTTAAATATGGCTTTTGTTAGCCAGCACTAGCTACACTGGAGACAACAGGGAATACTACTGAGTACAGCAATCCCAACTGTAATTATTATGAACAGGTTGATATATATGCATTATCAGCTACACAATTCATTGGCTTTGGATGAATGAAGACAGAAGTACAGCAGAGCTGCAACACAGGTGGGAGGAAAAGGAAATCAAGAAGTTAGGTATTTGTTAACTACTTCTTAAGTGGCTTCACTTCACGAGTGCCTTTTTGGACTCATGGGACTACAGATCATCATTCTGCTCATTAATGGAACAGGAAAGCCACACAGGGCTGAGACAAGTAATATCTGTGGCAAAATTTCTAACTGCTGTATATTTGGTCTTGCATATTCATGGCATCTCTTTTCATAGTGAATTGCTTGTCTGAAGTTTATACTGATTTTAATGCATTGTGCTATATAAAATACTAATATAGTGCAGGGTATCAAACCAACTAAAAGCAGCTGTTACCCTAGAGCAGATAATGAATGATGTTAATCTGAACCAAACATTTCCTTAAAAGACCCCATATTCACCACTTGTGATTTTTTCACAAACTAACGTACTTGTTAAGTGTAGACAATCCAAAAAAGTAGTATGATTCTGCAAAAGAACAAAAGATTAACAGCTGCATAGATGCTGCATACATTTTAGCAGAATCTTCAAAATGGAACTGAGACTGCCACTACACTAGCCAGCAACAGACTCTGTAAAAACACAGCAAACTTTTCAAAGACTAGTGCAAAAAGACTTCGAGATCACTTCAAACCAGAATTTCAAAAAATTATTTTCTTCTAAGGCCGAAGGGTGTGAATGTTGTAGGGCTCTGTGAGGATTTCCCCATCAAGTTCTTGGGAAAATAGTTGCAATTGTCTGAAAAATACATGTCATTGAGACTTCCTTTTATATACATATAGCAGGTTCAACAGTAAAATTCCATATCTGAATATAATAGTTCAAGAAACACATAGAAATGTTTATATTTTAAAATTAGTACCTTCTGAAGAGTATTTGTCAAATAATACCTTTTCCTTGACTCACTCACTCCTACTTATCTCTATGTTATAATATTAAAATTGTCATGTATTTGTATCACACAGAGCTGCTGCATCCAGTGTGTATACCACATTGATTATGAGCAAAACCAGTGCTAGCTGTAATACACGTCTGAAGTCCAGACCAGATATTAGAGATCTGTATAAAGGAATTACATACTTAAGTTAAATTTACTTTCTTTGTCAAAGCCCTATCTTACTACCTGTCCACACAGTCAATATCTTGACCCTCTCCCAGAGAGCAACATACAATCTTTTTTCACCTAATGGGCTTAGGTCCTGTAATCTTCCAAAGTCCTTAGGACACTAGGACATCTTATAGTCTTCAGTTTGCTTATGTTGCACAGAGGGAAGTTCAAACTATGAGGCCTATTAAGTAACCAACAGTTTAGAGACAGCATGTAGTCTCTTGCTTGCAGATGAAATGGGTTTCTTCCACCTCACTTGAATCAGGCTCTGACTTGGGTAAGTGCTGTTCCTTCCTTTTCTTTTTGCAATGTCAACAAATTAACTTAAACAACAAGGAAAGAGGAGCAGAGAAGTGATCAAAAAGAATGGACTCTGTTCCTAGCTAAAAGGCAGCAACCAATTCGTCCTCTCTCAAGTATTAGTTCCATAAGCTTCTGTGAAAATCGCCATCAACACTACGTTCAGAGGTAGGCTGAAACTTGTCAAGAAGTTTCTCAGCTGCTACTTAGAAAATCATGAGATGCGAGCTGGACTGATAAAGAGCATGTTGACTGAATTACTTAATTAAGCTTTTAATATGCAATTTAAACACTCTCCATAAACCCACTAAATTTTTACTTTGAATGTACAACTGTATTTTGTTCATTGTGCTTTTTATTGAACATTTCACTCAATGGATCAATATCAAGTCAATATTCTTTGACTTTCCTAATTAAAGCAAACAGAACTGCAATAATAATTAATTTCTTTTCAGCTGGCATACATAAGATGACTGACAAACTAGCACAATCTAATATATAGGAGAAATATTAATAATTACAGACTTTGTCAATAAAAGAGTGCACCAACTGTGCATATATCTGACTTCCTAAAGAAACAAGAATGCTAATCAGTTCATTAGGGGCCTTTGGGTTGTGATATTTAGCGACAGGATGTAATAGCCTGCTTGTCCATGGAGCCTAATTGTACTCAGGATGAAAAATTATTTCCAACGAAGCACCATCCTTCCTTTTTCAGATTTCCTGCTGGTTTCTTTTTATGAGCTGCATGCCTTTCAAGACATCAGCATCATTCAGCTTTCCTTGTCATAGGAATAAAAGTAAAGACAGGTCCAGGCTTCATCACGCTGTGCAGGATTATCTAACCTTTACATCAAACCTTTTTTGCTTAGTAATTTATTGAAGTTCCTGTTTTTCTAAAAGTGAGCTTCTTTAATTAGTGTGTTCACAGACATTACTAGAAACCATATGCAACTTTACTGTTTTTAAATTACTGCCTGTCTGCTGGGAGAGGAAGTAGGTGAGGGCAAACTATTCCTGTTCATAATATTTACTGTTCAAAATACTGTATTTGAGTAGTCTAATACAATGAAATATGTAGTATGGCTAGTTTTACCTGTACTGATTTATTCTGAGTAAGACCAAATATTCATCTCACCTATTTCTGACAGCAGTCAATATCCAATGATTGGGGAAAACAAGAAGGAAACTTGGTAAGTATAGCATGATAATTCAACTGATGAAGTATTTAGTTTCTAACAGTCTGGACTACTATGTTTAATGGCTCCAAACAAACTATCTTTAGCTAACTATCTAAGCCTTATATGAAATTCATTTACATTTTCAGGTTCTACAACATCCTAAAAGTAAATGCTACAGTTTAATTGTTTGTTGTGTAAAAACCCATTTCCGTTAGTATGTTTTAAACTGCTGGACAGTATTTTACATGAGATGAACCCTGGCTATTTATAAGACACAATGAATATATTCCTAACTTTCCTCCTGTATGGCATACAAAATTACAAGTATTTTTACTATACTTTCCTAACTTTTTTGATTTTCCACCTTCAGAGTCCTAATTTATTAAAATATACCTGATGCAGAAACTATTGCACACTGCTGATCATTGTCACCATTCTCTGCCACATCAGTATCTATACAGTATACTTTTTGAGATGGGGTGATGGAAGCACTCAAGATATGAGAGTATTACTGATTCTATAGCAACTTATTTATCTTTTCTGCTTGCTCTTAACTACATTTGTACTCAATTGTTCTAATATAATATTGTTCCTCTAGAACTATTACTCTACAATCATTCTTCAACTTAATTTTCCCATGCTCTCCTTCTTAAGTGAAGCTAATTTTTTCAGGGTATTCTTCACTCATTTGCAACTGAATTTTGCTAATTTCTTTCATATCTGTTATATAGGTATGGAAGTTTTATAATCACATCTCCAAAGAAAGCTGTATACTAAATTATCTGTTACTTCAAACCCTAGTCCTCAGCTTAAAAATGCAAAAGGTTATAAGGTATTTTAAGTGACTGTTTTGGATTAGATGATCGTTGTAGGTCCCTTCCAACTGAAATACTCTATTCTATTTGATTCTAACGGATTAAGAAGCGTCTGTCCTTTTTCATAGGTTAGATTTCTTAATAAGTGCTTCCCATTCCTAACTTCCTAGACTACACATCATTTTCTTAACCAAGCACAGACTTTGCACGGTCCTAGCAATATTTCTGAGAAAGCTATCATGGATATATTTTCCTCTAACTTCCTAGCAATAGTTTATCTCTTGCCTTCATGACCCCTCTTCCTAGTTCTCCTATTATGCTATTGGCTTCTTCAGGGACAAACCTTATGTTTCATACTATAGAGACACCATGCTGGTGGGCTGCAACATCTCTCTCAAAAACACCACTGAGCTGGAAAAAAAAGCCAGCAGCAACAACAACAACAACAAGAACAACCTCACCAACAAAATACCTGACCTTACAAAAACTTAGTAGCAACACTGAAAGGTTACAGAAAACCCACAGAGTCCAGAGAAGGCCTAAAGCTAAGCTCTAAACACTTTGGTGGCAGCTAGTCTACTGAAGAGGAAACTGACCGTAATGCAGCAAGAACCTGTATATCCACTTGGCCTCAGGGTCCCTCGCCGACTTTTATTTAATAGCATGAGATTAATCAGGAGGACTGTCTCCTGAGTTCCTTGCCTTTGTACATAACTAAGTAATCTTCCAGCTAGGGAATAACCTAACCGTGCCTGCAGAGGAAATTTCAATCTGCCTTTCTGCTTCCAGATTAGTCTCAGTGCCAAGCATATATGACCATCATCTGGTAGGGAGGTTTAAGTGAAAGAATGTTTTTTTCTGCTTTAATTAAGTATCTTCATGTCACAAGGCTTTCTTATGACAGAGGCAGTCAGTGAAGTTGGCTGCAGGATTTGGAATAAATAGTCAGAAAAGGAGTTTTGGGAAAAATAAGACCAGAAACCAGTTTTCACATGCTATGAATCTCATCTCTGAAATAAGAGACATTTTTTGGTTCTGTGGTCGCATGTACAAGACCATTCATTTTCTAGTGTAATGCATACACTAGAAAACAAATAAACACAGGGTGACAGATATCTTTTTCTAAGATATTCTCACATAAAAAATCATTTAACACTGAAGTCAAGTGCTTAACATTCCTATTATGACTACTTTTCACTAAGTTAAGAAACTTACACACAGTGTAAAACCTGACAGTGAGCATTTTTCTCCTCATTCTATCCACTACAGATGAATCCTTTAATTGGACCGTTCATGTGTTTAGTTTTTGAGAGGAAAAAGAAATATATTTTTCAAAAATAAATGCTATAGACTACACAGAAGTTATGCAAAGAAAATTAAGGTAACGCAGTTAAATTACTTCTGTTTTTTTTTAAAGAATATTCCAAAGGATATTGACATTTTTGCTACAAATTTATCGTGCTTATCTTCAGGAACTGGAAAAGTCTGCAAATCCTTCTCAAGCTGTTGGAGTTGCCTCTCCATATGCTTCAGGCTCTTCTCCAGATTTTCTGCGGAGACTAAAATACAGAACATTCATTCTATTAACACCTTAAACAAGAAACATTGTTTGGAAAATACATGAGTTCAAATCTTACCCAAATCAGCACACTGCGTTTTTAATTCTGAAATAAAAGCACACTGAACAAATTACAATACAAGATGAGGGGGTCACTCTACAATGTTCAGTTCCCCTCACTTACGTGGTTGCCTTATTCTGACTAAATATATGCTGTTTGAACACTGCATTTTGTTTTATTTTTTATGCCTAAGGTTTTACTCTGCAATTAACAGTCTGTTTTAAATAACCTGAGATATATATATGCCAGTCTGTCTCTTCTGATTAACCACAGGCCAAATTTTGAAGCTACTCCAAGAACCACAAAGCTTTCTTCAATCTCATTCTGTTAAAACAGAAAATATGAACATCTGTCTGGAAGATCATGAAGAAAATAAGACCCTCAAAACATAGAGAAAATGGGGCTATTAAACACCTACGCATGAAACCTAAGACTCAATTCCCTAGTTTGAAAGCATGATGCCTGGTAAAAAACACAACAGAATCTGTCGGAGCAAAAGTGCTTCCCAAGTTGGTGGGAAGTGCAAGCACTTGAGAAGGTGCGGCAGAGCAAAACAGGGACTTAGGAAAAAGAAAAGAGTAGAGATGAAACATCAGGGATTTACAGAAGGATGTAGAAAAAGTGCAAATTTTCTTTACCAGAAAAAGAGAAATACAACTTTAATCCATTTGAAGCAAAGCATGGAAGTTGAACACTTGACCTGTAAATGGTTGATTAAAAAATTAAGACCATAAGAGTAACCTGAGGATAACTCCTGTTAGCATGTATTTATATTATTGGAATCAGTTAAAACTTATTTCCTGATTGTTTATGAAGTAATCTTAACATTTAAATATGTTCCATAGGAACAATATGTATAGATAAGAACATACTCCGAATTTTAGTCTAATGACTTGATTTTTTTTTTCTTTATTTAATTCATTCATAATATACTGTACCTATAAAGGTAAAGCTACCTTAAACTTAATCTAAAAAATCCCTGGAGAAACTTTGTGGGCCTATGATGTTACTAGGATCTGTAGTGGATCCATGATTTCATCCACTGAGTAGAGTTACGTGATGGAAAATGTAAGATACACACACTGAACACATCTTTCTCTCATAAAAGCCTGACAGAGTCCCCAAATGACTAGAGTAAAATGTTGCATAGCAACTACAATCCCATTCATAGCAGAAAGGTTAACACAACTATAAAATGATCAATGGCAACCTGTTAAAATGCTAATGTAACCTAAAAAAAAAAAACAACCCAAACAATTTGGAAACAATCAACTTTTCTAAAAAGAATAAAAGAATGTAAATGTTCATATTACAATCTATAACTCATCATGTGGTTTATAATCACAATTTTTAAACCCCTCTGCTTACTCAGAAACACTGTTTTCCAATTGTATGTTAGACTTGGCAGATTTTTACTCAGCGATTGGTAAGCCCAAATCATCACCAGGTAGGTCAGTTGGCTTCAGTAGTTAAGCAACTGCCTTGTTTGGGAAGCAGAACTAAAATTAGAAGCTGACTATGTTGACTACAGATGCGTTTCAGTCTTCTCAGGTTCCAGAACAAAAAATCTGATTTTAATATAAAGTCATACTTCTGCTGTCATAAGAAGCCTTTGAGGGTAGGCAGACACACAACTTTAAGACACTGATTTACTTAGAAGGATGCTGAGAAACACAGAATATAATACCTTGTGCTTAATATAACTATCAATAGGACTCTTCACAATATAGTTTGTCTTGCATAAAGAGTTCACAGCATAAAATCAAAGTGATATACTTAGAAAATGGCAGAATGATGCGACTCAGCAACTACACACGTTTTAAAACAAAAAAACCCAAAAAACTCCCCAGAAAAACAACACACCAAAAAACTCTCTACGTCAACTGCAGATAGTAGCTGAGTAATAGCTACATTCTTTTACCTAGATTAAACAAACAACAAACCTCAGTGCCTAGAGCTGATTAACGGATACAAGAGATTTTTGAATTCTTGCTTCCAGCAAAGCCAATTTTTTATTTCTGTTACCTCAGTTCTTTTGACATTGAACAGTTACATATTTGATCAGGAATCTTTACATCTCTATCTTATTCTGAAGGTTTTTTTTCCCCCCTGTCATGATCTTAAGTTGTTCCTGAATATAAAAATTCAGCATTCCTTTGATTTAAGCAGTGCACAACTATTAGATATATTTTCCTTTAAGACTATACTTCTGGTGACAGCCTCAAGCAGAGACTAGCTCACAATATGCTGGTATTCATTTGGTACTATTGTCTTTGCAACTTCCAATTTAGTGAAAACAGATGAAAAAAATCAAATCTGTAAATATAGGCAGCTCCTCAACAAAAAGATCACATGAGATACATGCCAACCTTCCCTTGTGCCCCTCTAGAAGACACGGTATAAAATCTGAAGGAACATAGAAGAATGGCAGAAAAGAAAAAAAAAAAAAAATCCCTAACTTTGACCTCTAATCCTGGGAGGATTCAGATATAAATCCAAGCCTAATTGAAGTATGCAACTCATATGATAGTTTGGAAACAAAGTCAAAGACTGAGGTTTTGAATGTTAGTAAAAACCAAGGTGTTTGTTGAATACAATGCATGTGTGCCTGAACACTCTCCCACTTACACACTCTGAACTCACATACGCCTCTTTTCAAAAAGGCTCCTGATATTTTTATATTTTATATTTTTATAGGCAATAATTAGATTTCCTCACCTCCTTTCCTCTGCTTTTCAGGGTTAAAACAACTTTGTTCCTAAAGTTTCCTCTCTTGATTCAGGTTTTCTAATACCATGATTATCCCACAAGCCTCTTCACCTGCTTCTGTTTTAAAACCTTTCTGCATAGTATTTCAGGTGATGACTCACCAGCCCTTTTAATATTTGCATTATTACTTCTACAGTTCTACTGGAAATACATTATCTGATTATCTTATGATAAAATATCCTTTTTTCTTAACCAAAGCTCTTATTACAGTATCAAGATGCATGATCTTGTCTTCATACTACCGATTTTTGTTTCTTTTACTCTGCTTCCTCAGGATAATTCAGTGATGCCAACTCAATCCTCCTCTCAGCTGGCAAAGTTGTCTTACCCTTTGTCAGATATGCTTATTGGTTCGATACCACAATTTTATTTTTTTGCCATATTCCTTTTAGACAGTACTTTATGTTTCTTTCACTTTTTATTCTAATGAATATTCTCCCATTTTACATAATATCAAATGCTTTCCTGAAGTCAACATAGATTTCCTGTGTCAAAAAAAAAAAGAAATTAATATTCAAAGCTAGCAGATTAGTCTACTACAATAAATTAATTTTCATTTTATGCTACTCTCATTAACCTCCACATATTTGATTATTCTTTCCTCTATAAACTTTCATATCATTAAGGTCAGATAAAGAGATGTGTAACTGCCCAAATCATTCTTTTCTCCTCAGTTTCTTAAATACTCTGTAGTCACACAACATTACTATAGCCGCAGCAAAACTTGGTAAAAAATGTATTTACTAAACTTTTAGTTCCATATCTCAGTTATCTCAGAATGCAGAAATGGAAACTGTTATTTACAATATGAGAATACGGTACTCTAATTTTTTCTTTCAACAAACTTCTATGGAGACGTTTTGCTCCCCTCTTCCCCATCCCCAGATCATTATTCTTGCTTAAAATTAAAGCAATATTTCATCTAGTTTTGAGACTACACCTGTTTTATCTTAAATCCTGGAAATAATTCTCCAAAGCAAAGCAATACTACTTGTGTGCTCTCTCATTTATATTGCTGTAAACCCTCTACTACTTTTTGCAACAGATATTTCAGAAATCCTACGTGCTGCCCAACCTGTACAACAATTTTCTTGGATGGTCGCAATCTCCATATTGGAAGAATCTTCCTCTTGCCTACAGATATTTCGCTTCCCTTGTGCTATTCTGGCCCCTATATTCTGAGGGGAGAGAGAGACAGTGACAAGCTGATCTCTAGCCTGATGCAGAAAACTATACCATATTATATATAAAAAAAAAAAAAAAAAAATTCTGAAA